>NC_084516.1:20891842-21191842 GCF_024500385.1 Phyllopteryx taeniolatus
CCAGATCATGCAGTACTTTATAAATCAAATTTAAATCTGCAAATATGTGAAGACGGTCCCAGTTTAAAAGACTGTATTTTTTTAAAATTGCACAGTGATGATAGTGCCTTGGTTTTTTATCCATCACTTTAATTACTTGTTTGTACAAAACTTCCAATGGTTTTTTTGCATTCTGACCAGCCTGGGACCAACTGGTTATGCAATAGTTAAAGTGACTAAGAATCATCGAATGCAGGTAAATTTTTGCAGCTTCAGTTGACATTTCATTCCGAATTGCACGAAAATTTGCGAGGTTTAATTTGATATTTTTACACAATTTGTCAATATGGGCTTTAAAGGAAAGCTGTGAATCAATTATTAACCCAAGATATTTGTATTGGCTGACAATTTGCATTTTTTCTCCATTAACAAGTATGTCGGGGTCAGGTGATACTCTATTTGTTTTAGTGAGATACATGCCTACAGTTTTAGAAACGTTTAGCTGTAGACAGCACTCCTGCAACCAAGTTGTGACACAGGACATTGTATTAGTGAGTTTAGCAGCAACAGTATCTTTGGAGCGACCATGAACAAAGAAAACTGTGTCGTCTGCATACATTACGCACTCTGCTTCAGAGCAAACAGTGGGCAAATCGTTGATATAAAGACTAAATAAAAGGGGGCCCAATATTGATCCCTGAGGGACTCCAGAGGTTAGCCTAAGAGACTCTGATCTGCAGTTGTTAACTGATACAGATTGTGTTCGGTCATGCAGATATGATTCAATCCAGCTCACAGCTTTGCGAGAGAAGTTAAATTTTGAGAGCTTGGTAAGAAGAACAGAGTGATTTACTGTATCAAAAGCTTTCCTGAGGTCCAAGAACACCGCCCCTACAACTCCACCCTTGTCGAGAGAAGATTTTATTTTCTCAATGAAGAGGCATGTAGCCATTTCAGTGGAATGCTTGGATCTGAAACCAAACTGCATGGCGTGGAGAGAGGGGGAGCTGCTGATTAAATAATGGACAATCTGCTCTGACACCCATTTTTCTGCAACTTTGGAAATGGCCGGAAGAATGCTTATAGGTCGGTAGTTATTCAGAGAAGTTGAGTCACCGGATTTAAAGACAGGGGTAACAATAGCAGATTTCCAGGCCTTTGGAAAGTGACCAGATGAAATTGAAAGATTAATGATTGAGGCAATAGGAGGAGCAAGAGTTGAACCGAGATCTTTGAGCATGCTCGTGTCCGTTCCAAAAACATCCTTTGCCTTAGATGGTTTGAGTGAATGAATTAAATCGATAACTTTGGTCTCAGTAATATTTGGAATAGTAAAGAACTGCGTTGTAGACAATGCAGGGTATTCCTTCATTTGTTTTACTGCAAACTTAGAAGAGATTTCTGACACAGATTCAATGAAGTAGTTGTTAAAAGCATCAGCCATCACTAGAGGTTCCGTCAGGATGTTTCCATTTAATTGAATTTGCATTAGTTTTGTTTTGTTATTTTGTGTAACACCCAATAGTTTTTTAATATAATTCCAGGTTATTTTTGAATTTCCCTTCGCACTATTCAGAGCAGTAATGAAAAAGTCAGCTTTAGATTTTCTTATTTCTTTCACTAGCCTATTTCTCAGTGAGATAAAGTGCTGTCTATTGTATCCTGATTTGACCGACAACTTCAAGGAATGATCGCGTTCTTTCATCAGTTTCAGAATAAATGTGTTTAACCAAGGCAGGCCATTCTTTCTAGCTTTTAGTTTAATTATCCGTGTAAATTGTATAATAATTTCTTGTATTTTGTTGGCAAATTTAGAACAATCCTCATCTAAATTTTTACCAGCGAGTAATACATCCCAGTTTACTTCTTGGATGGAATCTTGGAAATTTTGTTGTTCATGTTTTGGTATCCTATTGGATTCAGTGGTGGCCAAGGGTTTGAAGCGCTTTTTATTTAATTTTCTTGAAACCATTATAAGATTGTGATCAGACAATCCTGTGAGCATATTGTATGGCTTCAAGATCCTTTCTGGCCTATTAGTAAAGGCTAGATCAATCTGAGTTCGGGTGGAGTTTGTAATTCTCGTAGGGCCATTAATAACCTGAGTCATATCCATATCATCCATAACCCTTTTCAATTTTTTCCTAACTTTGTTAACTTCCCAATTAACATTTAGGTCACCCATTATTATCACCTCTTTTGCAAGATTGAGTTGTTTCAGTAACATTTCCAGCTTTTCATAGAAAGCGGCATTTGATGAGGGAGGCCTATAAATAACTACAAGAATAAAAGACATTTGCTGTGACAAAGAAACAGTTAGTCCAAGAAATTCTAATCCATTCTCATCTGTAACATGTATTTCATTACAATTAAAAGTGACCTTGGCATAAATCATAACACCTCCTCCCTTAGAACCCTGTCTGTCGTTTCTAAACATTTTATAACCAGGTACAGATAGTATTGCTGAGGGCGAAGATTCATGGAGCCATGTCTCAGATAGGCAGAGGAAGTCAATATTTGAGTCAGTGAGAAGGTGATTGACCTGATCACTTTTCGTTAAAATGCTTCGTATATTTAAATGTGCACAAAGAATGCCTTTTGGTTTACGTGTTGAGTCCCATATTAATTTAGAGTTATTAACGGTTTGGAACGCCCTCCATTTCCGGTGCTTTAGTATTGCGGGGTTTGGCAGCCCCCTGTTTTATTGGCAATGTTTGCATATAGCTTTACGCTGCCAGCTTCCGCATCAGCCGTCGGTGGTGGTGGTGGTGGTGGTGGAGGCCCAGCCGTCGGTGGTGGTGGTGGTGGAGGCCCAGCCGTCGGTGGTGGTGGTGGTGGAGGCCCAGCCGTCGGTGGTGGTGGTGGAGGCCCAGCCGTCGGTGGTGGTGGTGGAGGCCCAGCCGTCGGTGGTGGTGGTGGAGGCCCAGCCGTCGGTGGTGGTGGTGGAGGCCCAGCCGTCGGTGGTGGTGGTGGAGGCTCAGCCGTCGGTGGTGGTGGTGGAGGCCCAGCCGTCGTTGGTGGTGGTGGAGGCCCAGCCGTCTTTGGTGGTGGTGGAGGCCCAGCCGTCGTTGGTGGTGGTGGAGGCCCAGCCGTCTTTGGTGGTGGAGGAGACCCAGCCGTCGGTGGTGGAGTAGGCCCAGCCGTCAGAGGTGGAGGCCCATTGGCACACATGATAACACTTGCCTGTGCGCGGCTGGGCTTAGTCTTCGACGGAGCGGGCAGAATCAGTCACTTTGTCCTTTGTGCACCGCCGACGAGGAGCTCCCTCCGCCGCGTTGTGACCAGCTAGCTGGCGGCACGTTAGCTCGGCGGCTAGCGAGGTTAGCCGAGTAGAAAGAGGAGGACGCGTTTCACACCGGCGGACTTCGCTGCCTCGCCAAAAGGTCCGCCGCGCCGGCCGGTTCCCTCACACCTGGGCGATGGGTTGTGCTCTGTGCGCGGCTGGGCTTAGTCTTCGACGGAGCCGGCAGATTCAGTCACTTCGTCCTTCGTGCGCCGCCGACGAGGAGCTCCCTCCGCCGCGTTGTGACCAGCTAGCTCTGGTCTGATTTAAAGGGATTCTTTCTCCCCCTCCTGAACTCAAGTTCTTGGATTTGTATTTCTTCTTCTTCTTCGTCTTCTTTAAGAATAAATGGGCACTGAATCAAAAGCTAACTAACTTACCATTTTTTTTCTAGGTCGATTGCAGAATTGTGTGTGATATGACAATGACGTTCATTTATGTTTCAACCAAGACATGAGTGTAAATAATAGAAACACCAGTGATGACATACTTGCTTCTCACTTTGTGGAAATATGATTTAAATACAGCTTGTTCTCAGTCTCAATAGCTTCCTTGCATTTGGTCAAGTCTTATATTGCAAACCGAAGCTAAAATACATGTTTTGGGGTTTTTAAAATTTTAAAGTACACAAAATAAGAACATCTATTGGAACTGTTCAAACATTAAGAATTTTATGTGTACATGAATAAATATACAATTCTTATGAGTTTTAGTTTTTTTTTTTTTTTTTTTTTTCCCCATACTGGTGAATTGGCTGTGGCTTTAAAAAATGTTTTTGGGTGACCGTGTGGCCATTGATTTATCTCAGAATGAATACATTTTATCAGCTTGTAAAATTGCTTTTTTTCCTTTCGTTTTTAACACAAGTCCTCATGAATTTGAACTGTTTAGAAATAAAATGCTTGTTTTTGTTTGACTTCTTTGCAACAATGATCTCATTTTACTCTCAATGGCACTCTCACCTTCCTAAGTGTATTTGTTTGACTTTTTCCTTTAAATCCCATAAAAAATTATAAAAATGGTTTTAAAAAATGAAATTAACCAAAACATATCAGTTATTAATGTTTCAGTTACAGAAATGTGATTTTATTTGAATTAGATGTTGTTATCGTCACGATTGGATGGAGACTGGCCTTGATCAAGAGCAAGTGGGGGGCTGAGAGGTTGTGATGACCCGTTTTATTGAAAGGGAAACGGGGATGGTCCTTGGGATGCGCTGGCAGGTTGTTGAGGCAGAGAATACGTGGCAGGCAGTGACGAGGACGGGTGGCTGGCTTGACGGCGAGGTGGCAGAGATCCGCTTGACGAGGGACACGGAGGATACACTGAGGACAAGGAAGAACACGACGGTCAGAACGACGCCAAGGAATTGAGTAGGCTTACTTAGAGACTGAGGAGCTGTGGTACCGCTGTGGAAGGCAATACTCTGGGGAGAGGTCCCAGGATCTGGTCAGGCTTTTATGCAGGTGGTAATGAGGGCTGATTGGTGACAGGTGCGCGGCCGAGGAAGGTGCTGGAAAGAGAGAGGGGGGAGAGGAGAGAGAGATAGAGAGAGGGCGAGATGGTGCAAAGCGGCACCCAGGCTCCAACCTTAGTACTGCAGTATGGCTCATGCCAGTACCCCCCTCTCAACGGACACCTCCCGGCGTCCTGCCAGGCTTCCTCGGGTGAGCCGCATAAAAGTCCGATAGCAGGTAATCGTCAAGGATAAGCTTCCGGGAAATCCAGGAACGCTCCTCCGGACCATACCCCTCCCAGTCCACCAGGTACTGGTAACCCCTGCCCCGGGCCTCACGTCGATGATTCACGACAGCGTGAAGGCCGGATGGTTGTCGATAACACGGGGGGCCGGAGGGCTCAGGGCGCAGGTGGAGAAAGGCTGAAGCAATGACATGTGGAAGGTCGGATGAATTTTAAGAGACTGTGGGAGTTGGAGTTGAACCGACGTGTGATCGATTTTTGTAGTGATGGGAAACGGACCGATAAAGCGTGGAGTGAGTTTGGAGGATTCTATTTGGAGTGGGAGGTCACGTGAGGAAAGCCAAACGGACTGACCCACCTTGTAGTCAGTTGCAAGGGAATGACGAAGGTCCGCGACCCGTTTAATCCTCTCCGCCTGACGTCCTTTCACACAGACTTGACCCTTCTCAGGTGATCCGTCACCGCATGCTCCTGTACCTTAAACAATGGAGGTTGGAATCTGTAGCAGCCCATGAACGGCGACATACCGGTGCCGGAACTGGTGAGGGAGTTGTGGGCGTATTTGACCCTTGGAAGGAATGGGCTCCATGAAGTGGGCTATGTAATGGACATATTTAGAAAAATGATCGACAGTAGTGAAAATGATGGTGTTACCTTCAGAAGGAGGCAGGCCGCTGATGAAGTCTAAAGCGAAGTGGGACCAGGGGTGGCTCGGGATGGGTAAGGGGCACAGCAGACCAGCTGGAGGCAGGTGTGATGCCTTCCCGCGGGCGCAGACGGAGCAGCCTTGGACGAATCCCCGGGTGTCTTTGACCAGGTTGGGCCACCAGAAATGTGGCTGAATGAATTGTATTGTGCGGGTGATACCGGGATGACACGTGGGCTTGGAATTGTGGGCCCCCTGAAGGACGTCAGAGCACGGGGAATCGGGTACGAAAAGACGGTTCAGAGACTGTTGAGCGCGTTTGACAATTCGTTCTATTTTCCATGAGGCAGCACCAACGAAGCAGGACGACGGGAGGATGGTCTCGTGTTCAGCAGGGCTGGAGAGGGTGTGAGAACATGCGGCTTAGGGCATCAGGTTTACTGTTGCGGGATCCAGGTGTGGAAGGAGAGGCTGAAATTGAATCTGCTTAGGAAGAGGGTCCAGCAAGCTTATCGGGGGTTAAGGCGTTTGGCAGAACACAGGTAAGAGAGGTTCTTGTGATCAGTCCAGATGATAAACGGTACTTCAGTCCCCTCTCGCCAGTGCCTCCACTCTGCTAATGGCCATATGATGGCAAGCAGCTGTCGGTTGCCAACGTCGTAATTCCTCTCGGCAGGGGACAGGCGACGGGAGAAAAAGGCACAGGGATGAAGTTGCTGTGACGGAGGGGGGTGGTGGTGGTTGGCTGTGGGGGGGTTTGGTAGAGAAATGGCCAGGTCTTGATTGAACACTGGAGAGAGATCATGATGTTCTTTGGGGACTCGGTCAACTGGTGTGGCAGATGGTGGTGGAGAAGGCGGGTGAGATGCTGATGGTACGGTGCTCACAGTGGGAGTGATCTTGCGCACTCGGAACCTCCTCTGTTGTTGTCCTAGGCTTTAACAATGTCACAATGCTTTAGTGGGTGCTATTTGGTTGTACAAATGCTTCAGACAGGGGCAAGAGTTTTTTTGGCTTTTCAAGTGAAAAAGTCCAAGTTCAGGTGAAAGAGTCACTCCTTGGAGGTCTAAATAGCCCAAATACGGGACCTTTTCAATAAATCCATCTCAAATGTAAATCAAACACATGGCTCTCCACTAACTTTTCCATTGGCAGCACCATGCGTGATTTGATCACGATCCTTTTCATAAATGCTTTATAGGCTTTACACGATCAGGATTTTTGGGGCCGAGTTTAAAAAAACTGATCATCGATCCGATCACAAGATGGAGGAAAGTGTCTGTTTCATTTACTGTATATACTGAATTGCTCCCAAAATGTTATTTACAATAAATAATGTATCTTTGTTCCTCTGTTTATGCCAGTGAGGCATAGTGACAGAGAACAAATGAACGGTCTTCTATTAGATGGCAGGACGTCAATACAGTAATGAATGTAGCCACTTTTTGTGACGTTTTTGTTTGTTGGTGTGCCGTGAGATTTTTCAGTTGTCAAGTATGTTCCTTGGCTCCATAAAGGTTGGAAATCGCTGCTCTCGTCAGATCGGGGATTCTAATCAGTCAGGTCAAACCAACGTTACATGACAGAAATAATGGGTGCTAACCGACTGTAATTAAATTACTTTAAATTATTTGTATTATTATTTAGGAAATATAAATCATTTTAGTAATCCTAATTGACCTAACTCCGGAAACGGTTAGTCTGATTTAATGTCAGACAGTTAGAAAAAAAGCTCTTTATAGAGGGAATCTAAACGTCTGCTTTCAACTGGAAATCATAGTTACTTTTTTTTTCACATACAAAATGCAGTAGGACAGAAAATTTCGAAGTTGTGTGTCAACAATTGGGTTATTGGCCAGAAAATGACATCATCTCTCCCCCCACCCCTCCTGCCAAAATCGTAGCCACCAGTGTGACTCTGCTGAAGGCTTCTGAGTGTGAGGAGATCTTTGAAGGTAATGATGACAAATACAAGGCAGTGTCTATCAGCACAGAGCCACCGGCGTACCTCAGGTATGTATTGCGTCAAGTTGCGTATGCAGAACATTGAAGTTTCGATTTACTTTATTTATTATTGTTATTTTTTCAAATGTTTTACCGTTAATCTTTTATTATGCTGAACGTGTCCCTCTCTGTCCATGGCTGTTCTGTCTGTCAAAGTGCATATCAGCTGGAACATCCTTTGAACTGCAGAAGCTTCTTAAAAAAAAAAAAAAAAAAAAAATGGGGCGGGGTCGGCCTGACCCCAAAACTCGATTCATCAATTAATGGCATGCTTCAACTCAGCCGATCACCGATCGGCGAGTTTAAAAAAAGTATAACCGATCACCAATCCCATCACAAACTGGAGCAATGTGTCTATTTAAATGAATTATTCAAGAATTGGCCAATGACATAGGTTTAAAGTTCAGTCAGATCAAACCAACATTACCTGAGAGAGAAATACTGGGTGCAACCTCATAGTAATTAAATTACTTTATTGTAATTAAATGAACAAATACTGTTAATGACTTGCCAACTCTAATTTATTTGGACTTGCGTTGTCCCGTGTTCTTTGCATTAGTGTCCGTTTGGTTATTAGCTTTTCCTTTTCCATGCTGCGTTGCTTGAATGCGGAATGCTTCTCCTTGTGGAGATTCTTCAGGTGCTCGATCAAATTTGTTGTGTTGAAGCATTTCGATGACATTCCCCCACGAGGCAATTCAGTTTTGCACAAGTTGCAAATGGCTTTCCGCAAAAACTCCCACGGCATGTTTTTTCACCGACAAGATTTAAATAAAAACCTTTATCGGCCGTCAGGTATTTGCAGTACTAGGTCACAAGACACGTGACAAGCCTAAAAATAAATTATTATTATTATTATTAAGATTAAAAAGTATGCGACGGCAACTCGAAGTAAATGTCTTTTCCTGAGCCGATCAGGGACGTCTTTGATCGGATCGGCGAACTATGACATAAAATGCAAATTACCGGCTGATACCCATCAAGCCAAGACCCATGACCTGCGACTGAGACCAAGCTTTCTGAAATTGGACGGCACATTTCTCTCTAAAATGCTGTGATAGGGTTGGGATTTTATTGCATCCTGCACAAATTCAAGACGGATGGAGGAAAGCAGCCCCAGAACATAACAGAGTCTCCTCCATGTTTCACAGTAGGAACAGTGTTCTTTTCTTGGTATGCTTCATTTTTGCGTCTGTGAACATAGAGGTAGTGTGCCTTGCCTAAGGGTTCCAGCTTTTTCCAGGGGAAAAAAAAAGTACAATTTAAAAGTGGAAATGCTCTAAAAAGCATGACAAAAAGAGTTTTAACCTGGACTTAAAAACATTCACACTTGGTGCTGACGTCACTTCTGTTGACAACTTTAATCCATTTGTGTGCAGCATAACAGCTGAATACTGCTTCACCATGTTTGCTTTGGACTCTGTGCGCCATTATTTGACCAGACTCTGTAGATCTCAGAGCCCTACTGGGTTTTCATGTAAAGATTGGGATCGCGGGTCCCGGGTTCATTTAAATATGATTTGCATATTTAAATGTGGGCGAGGACACGGAGGATTCGGCTTCTCCGACATGTGCGCTCAAGTCTATATTAATTGGGATGTACGAAGGAAATGTGCTTGACCGTGAACAATATATTTTTTTTATGAAAGCCCTATATCTTGCATCAAAACAGAATTTTTATAATCTTTGTCAGCTGTTTATATTTGTTTGATCTTATACAAAGTGGGATAACTTTGAAAAAATTGAGAACGGGTGTTAATACAGAGCTGTCGAATGTTCCGGATTGTCCATATTTTGTTACATAAATGACCGAACGCTAATTTCTCCCCACAACGTGATTGTGACTTGTATTTGTCGATATGTTTGACAACACGCCAACGGTAGATGTTGTTAGCGGCGTTGTTCGCCCTTGTCAAAAGCCCTGCCTGTGCGCGCTCATTCTAGCATGGGTAAACGGCATTCTGTCACAGTTCCTTTTTGTTCATAGACTGGTTGCCAATACCAAGGGGTTGAGTTTCCCCTACGCTTTATAAAATGCTTCAATTTGGCACCAAGGGGCGACTCGATGGAGGAGCCGCCGCACAGTCTCTGCTGGATCGGATAAGAGAGCCCCAATGCTGGGTGAGCCCACGTCTCTGTGCTGCCTGCAGACCCCCTCAGACCCTTGCCTGGTGCCAAATTGAAGCATATTACCGCAACGAAGGCAAACACAGTCAGCCCCCCACTCTAAATTGCCCATAGGTGTGAATGTGAGTGCGAATGGTTGTTTGTTTCTATGTGCCCTGTGATTGGCTGGGAACCAGTTCAGGGTGTACCCCGCCTCCTGCCCGATGATCGCTGGGAGAGGCTCCAGCACGGCCGCGACCCGCGTGAGGAGAAGCGGCTCAGAAAATGGATGGATGGATAATTATAGAGTGATGATTATGCTGTGCAATTGAACAGTGTGCAGAATTATTTTTATTCTATTACATAATGACATAATATACTACAATAACTGTCCCGCGGTAATGTTCTTCAGACTTTTTAAAAGAAATGCACAAATTCAGAAAAATGTCCACGTATTGGTCTGAATTAATTTCTATAGATTGGCAGCTGTGCAAATCCTTTTTCACAGCACTGTAGGTCTCAATTTTTTCGGGGGTGGGTCATTTAGGCTCAGGGACACCTTTCCACATTCTGAGAGGGTTTTGATGCAAATGCATTAAAAGTTAACTATGCTGTTGTTTAGTAAGAGAGAGGAAACTTTTATTTTCCCAGTAAATCATGACGATCAATTTCTGATGTCATGAGCACAAGTGAAAAACATACATGGCAAAAAAAAATAGCTGACAAAGTAACAAAAAATGTTCCGTTCAAAAGTGGTATAGTGAACAATAATTCTGTAGATGGTGTTTACCCTAATTGAATGTTTGCCTGAGAAACTCCAGGCATAATCTGAACACTTCTTTTCCTGTCCAAGGGAGCAGAAAACCAAAAGAAGCAGTCAATGGGTCCCAACGCTGCCCAACAGCTCCCACCATTTAGATGCAGTGCCTTGTTCCACGACCATCAACCGCAACCGAATGGGTCGGGACAAGAAGAGGACCTTCCCACTGTGGTATGAAGAAGCAAAACTTGCGATTGTGCTCGTCAGTCTTTGGTTTGATTGTTTATAAGCAGTTAATTGTAGGGGTAGGGTGTAGAGGTATTATCGTGAAAATTGCTTTAAAGATCTGTAATTTTACACGATCGAGTATTCATACTGTCTCGAAATGAAAGAAACCGAATGGGTGCATGGACGGCAGAGGAGGAGGAGGAGGAGGAGAGAAAGAAAGAAGTGCATGAAAGTCCTCATGACATGATTCAATCACGTGACTCAATGGCAAGAAAAACACTACATGATTTCCCATTTTACGCATTTTAGCGGATGATTTCATAGCGAAACAAGGGTCCACATCCCGAGGCTGGAAAGGGTTAGAATTTGACAAGACTGAAGTAGGTCTAACTGTTGTATCTAACATGTGCCAAAAAACGGTCGCAGCCAAGAAAGCATTTCAACGACAAATCTGTTCCACCAAACAAAGCATACGAAGGAGTATGAGGAATACGTAAAACAACAACACAAGCACGACTACCGCCTAAAGAGAGAATAAATCTGCACAACACACTCACCGAGTAATTTAGCCAACAACGTACCACATGACAAAGCAAGTAAACATTGTCAAGACACCACGAATGCCATCAACTACATTTCTTTGTTGCTGAGTTCTATGGCAGTGTGTGCTGTCTTGACAACCTTGTTTAAATTACTGAATTAGGTTTACATTTTGATGTCATTTTAATTTGAATTTAAATTTAATTTGCATTTTTTTCCACAAAAGCGTTACTAAAATACTATTGCCCAAACCTGATTTGGCATATTTTCCTGTGATTTATATACAGCCTGGACATAACTTGAAGTTGTTCATTATTAAATATTGCTATATATTATTTTGCAATGTTTTGCCTAAGATGTATGAAGCGCTTTAAAAAATACACAAGAGCTTTTGTTCTGAAACCCTGTGTCTATCAACAATTGTCCGGGGAAGTCAGTAGACATTTACAGCAGTAGAAACGGTGGAGTTCCTGGAGACACTGAGAACAAGGCGAGACGTGCTCCGACACCGCCAGAGACGGCGAGATTTCCCAGACACAATTTTGGTGGCTACGCTGCAAAATCAGATTAGCAACCCCGGGACTCTTCATCCACTTAATGTGGGGCTGTTATTGATTACTTTTTTTCCAATCCCTGCTGACACCAAGACACAATCGTGGAGACACTCAAAGATTTAATCGACGGATCTTTCAATTGCTTTGTCATACAAACTAGCAAATCCCACCATGACGACCGCACCAACCCGCTGAAAAGACGGGAGGCTAACTCGTTTACTAGCACTGAAGATCTGAAACTCAGCCGACCCGACGGCCATATTCAAGTCCTCTCTTCCATTGACAAGAAGCTATCATTTCTCCATCTATTACACCAGGAGATTAAGGAGCTCGTAACCAGTCAGAGAGCTAAAAGAAGACAATGTTGAACTTCAGCCACCCATGAAAGCGATGACAACGGAGGTAGAAGTTCTCAAGAAAGAAAGGGGGGAGGAGGGGTCAAAGAAGCAATGGTGGATTCACAGTCAAGAAGCATGCGCGAGAACCTCTTCTTTTCCAGCATTTTCGAGTTCACCTGATAATCCAGAGGTTCAAGTAAAAAAACTTCGTAGACAGTGCTGAAAATCCCGTAGGAGCCGCTCGCTAACATTACCGACTACACAGACGACAAAGGGTACACAGTTTGGGATGAATGACCAGTTTCCACATGAAATCAACAAGTGCCGCTAAGTCTTGAACCCTCCAATGAAGAAATACCGGCAACAAGGAAAATGGGCCTCACTGGTTGTGGACAAACTATACAGCGGCTGAAATAAATATTTAACACGTCGCCATTTTTCTCACTAAATATACTTCCAAAGGTGCTATTGACCAGAATATTTCACCAGATGTTGAGAACAACCCAAGTAATCCATACATAACAAAGAAAGTAGGAAAAAATAAGATCAGAAAGTACGAAAAAATGTGAAATGACACAGGAGAATAAAATTATTTTATCTTGTAAAGGGGCACCATGTCTCTTTTTAGATGTGTAAAACTTCAGGACAAAGTGACGAAAAACCTCTGTCTCGTAATCTGAAGGTTGCTACAGGAATTGGATAAACTCTGTAACCAGAGGTCTTTTGTCGAATCCAAACACACGAATGATACAGGTAGTGGAATTTTCTAGAAAATTTAATGAAATCTATCAGGGGAATCTACAGGAGAACAATACAGAGAGAAGCAAAAGAACATTGGTAAAGGAATGAGCATGTGGTGACAATGCATAGAGCATGTGGTGACAATGCATAGAGCTAGGGGTTCCTGTTCCCGTTAATTTAAACCCAAACATGCACCAATCTGTACTTTAGTAGACCGCAAGTTGGACTTAAGTTGCGTGGAACACAATTTAGGCAGGCTGGTCGATCTCTCAAACTTTTGTCCGGTCCGTAGGGGGAACTGGTGGATTCGAGGGAAAAAGGAGAAGAAGAAAAAACAAGAAAAAGAGTTCCAAGTGTAGGGCGGCCGAAGCCCGTGGGTGGCACTGGTCACAAGATGCTCGGAGCAGACGTGCGCCGCCCGTTTCCCTCCCAACAGAGCTTTGTCCGTGAGCTACCCAGGGACACAAAAGGGTAGCAATTAATTAGTAGCTCCCTTTTGGAAACGAAACCATGAAGTAATTGTTTACAATTAACGTGAGGCAGTGTTTAAATCAAGTTACGTTGTGTAGGGAACGTCTGCAAAAGGAAGTTAGCGTTATTGCATTAGCAATGCAGCGCCCTTCGTTGGTACAGCTTGTTGTAATCACACCACTAAAGATGACACCGAGCAACCCCCAGTCGCGTGCTGTTCCGCATACCTGCCTTGGCTGCCCGCTGAGTCAGTCGGCATACACGACATCTAAGTGTCTGTTTATCAAAGAAGAAGCACGAGGAGGCTCAACTTCGCGCACAGACGCTAAATTAATTACCAGCCAGTCCCAAGTAGCATCAAAGCTGAGACACAGACAGCTGGTTTCTCACCCGGACGCTAAATTAATTAACTTCCACACCCAGCCAGCCTGAAGAGTCTCACCAACAAAGATTTCTTTTTCCCGCTCTTTTCAGTGACATTTGTTCCTCCTGTCTGGGACAATGGATGGAGCACTAGCGACACAGGTAGTGGAAACATACTGCAACCGCGGATTAACTCATCACAATCTTCACTGGATTTGAATGTTATATAATATTTTAAGACGTTTGCATGAACGCCACCAGCGGAACCAACGCAATAGCGCCACTAGTGATTGTATTTCTGCAAATTTGCATTGTTCCCTTGTAGATTCTCATGTTAGATCTCATTAAATTTTCTATAAAAATTCACTACCTGTATCATTTGTGTGTTTGGGTTTGATAAAAGACCTCTGGTTATCGAGAATTCTTATCTAATTCATGTAGCAACCTTCAAATTACGAGACTGAAAAAAAGGTTTGTAGTCAATTTGTCCTGAAGTTTTATACATCTAAAAAGTGACGTGGTTCCCCTTTACGAGACAAATTAGTTTGATTTTCACATTAAAGCGTAAATCGGACTAACCCTTTACCTTCCTTCGTGTCTTTTTCCAAATTAATTGCATTTTTATTTAACCCCCATATACGCTACACGTTGTAAATCGCAAAACTGGTTAAAAATACCAGGCATAAAGCTTTAAAACACAATTGCGGCGTCGGCGCAGCCCCATTGCTGGTGGTGCGTGTAGATGAGGTGGTCTCCCCCAGGCTCACCTGCTGTGTCCTGCCGATCAGGAAGCTGTAAATCCACTGGCAGGCGGCAGGCGAGACGCTGAGCTGGTGAAGCTCGGAGGAGAGGAGTTCGAAGATGATGGTGTTGAACATAGAGCACAAGTCCACGAACAGGATCCTCGCGTAGGTCCCCGCGCCGTCGAAGTGTTCTAGGATGAAGTGCAATCCCATCCGCAGACCTGTTTGCTCGGTAGGCAAACTGCAGGGGGTCCAGCAGGGGATCTGTGACGCTCTTGAGGTGGTCCAGCACGAGGAGTTCAAAGGACTTCATGACCACAGATGTCAGGGTGACAAGCTTGTAGTCATTCAGACCCGAGATTGTAGGTTTCTTGGGGACTGGAATGATGGTGGAGCGTTTGAAAAAACAGGATGGTACTTTGCACAGTTCCAGAGATCTATTGAAGATCTGAGTGAAGACTGGAGCGAACTGGTCCGCGCAGACTTTGAGGCAGGATGGGGACACACGGTCTGGGCCTGCCGCTTTGATTCCTTGCAATTGTATGTTGAGGAACATTGTCGATAAACGGTTTTACTATTTTCTCATGCACTTGTTCACAAAGAGGTGAACCTCGCCCCATATTTGCTTGTGAAAGACTGAGCAATTCAGGGACGCTCCTTTTCCACCCAATCACGGCACCCACCTGTTCCCAATTGGCCTGTTCACCTGTGGGATGTTCCAAACACACGTGTTTAATGAGCATTCCTCAACTTTCTCCGTCTTTTTTGACACCTATCCCAGCTCTTTTGGAACGTGTTACAGCCATAAAATTCTAAGTTAATGATTATTTGCTAAAAACAATAAAGTTGATCAGTTTGAACATTAAATATCTTGCCTTTGTTGTGTATTCAATTAAATATAGGTTGAACATGATTTGCAAATCATTGTATTCTGTATTAACACAACGTTCCAACTTCATTGGAATTGGGCTTGTATATCCATCTATCCATTTTCTTTCTTTGTTGTGTATATATATATATATATATATATATATATATATTATTTTTTTTTCTTTTTGTTTTTTTGCTGAATTTCCACCGGCACCCTGTAGGTTAACGGCGGTGGTGGCAGACGTTATGTATGTGCAATTGTTGGGACTGTGTGCAATTAGTTCTTTGGGGTCCCAATTGTGTGTAATTGTGAAACCATATTCATCTACAGTATAAACTCCCCATCTGTATGTTTATTAGCCCCTGCATTCAATAATGGAGAATGCGATCAGCACATAATCCGTTTTGAGTTTGATGATACTGATCAACTATCTAGCACTTGAAAAGAATTACTAGTTTCAGTTTGTTTTTCTATCCCCTGACTCTGCATGATGCTGCATGTTATTGAAAAGACCTTGCTGAAATGCTGTCTCCCTTTAGCTTTGATGATCATGATCCTGCTGTGATCCATGAGAATGCTGCCCAAGTAGAGGTGCTGGTTCCTATTCGTCTTGACATGGAGATAGATGGGCAAAAACTCAGAGATGCTTTCACATGGAATATGAATGGTATAGCTAATTGCTGGTAACATGTTACTAAAAATAAATGAATAAATAAACTTTAAGTTCCTTCCCCAACAGAAAAACTGATGACCCCAGAGATGTTTGCAGAAATTCTGTGTGATGACTTGGACCTGAATCCTCTGACCTTCGTCCCTGCCATCACCTCAGCCATACGCCAGCAGATTGAGTCATACCCCACTGACAGCATTTTAGAGGAGCAGGCAGACCAGAGAGTCATAATCAAGGTGCGTTCTGATGCAAAGTAAAGTTTCAACAATTTAAAACCGTTCCCAGCAGTCTTAATGTCTCCCCAAAGTCATTTTCCCGTTTTGTTTCTAAATACATTCAATGTGTTTGAAAATAAGTGCCGAAAACGTGCAAAGACTGAGAACAATGTGAATTGATGAGATATAACTCAAAACTCTTTTACAATTTTTGGGGTGGGGCTAAAAACTAGCCCTGTGACGAAAGCAGGATGGGGCATATAGTGTACTTTATGGCATGAGTCCCCAGCCCTACTATATAAACACCAAGCGCCCTTATCCCATGCAGTGGCCATTCGGCGGAATGGCCACTTCCTTATTCATCATATCCTGGCCCAGTTCTACCAGTATAGTGTGCAGTTAGCCATCAAACTATGCCCACAACTCAAACAAATATATCTTCCCTGAAGTGAAATGTGTTTGTACCGTCTGGCCCCACGCGTTGCGTAGCGAGGCAGCGGAGAACCGGAAAGATTTGCCCCCCCCTGCGGCCCCTTGCCAGCCCTCCAGCAGTTAGAGGAGTAAAGTGCATTGGCAACTCCCTTCCTCCTTGACCATTTCCGAGGGCATTAAATACTATTGGTTTATCCAGCAGCTGCCCGTTAATGGCAGGAAAGAGGTAATTGGCCGGCCCCCATGGGTACAGACCCGGCCACCAGGCGCTCGTCTTCGAGCCCCACCTCCAGGCCTGGCTCCAGAGGGGGGCCCCGGTGACCCGCGTCCAGGCAAGGGAAACCTACATCCATTTGTTTTGTTCATCATAGGGGTCTTTTAGCCGTGCTTTGTCTGGTCTCTCACCTAGGACCTGTTTGCCATATATATATATATATATATGTGTGTGTGTGTAACAAAAAAAAAAACGCACACACAGACTGTATGTTTTTTTTTTTTTTTTTTTCTCGTATGCCATCATCAGCATGCATGGTCATGTGCTTATCTCCCCAAAAGCGGGTGCAAACAAATCAAGTGCTGGCAGGTGCTACAAGTGCCAAAGTTAGTGTATAATACGAATATACTTGTTATATTCACTTGTGAAGCGATTTCTGTGTTGAAGGCTTGAATCATTTCTATCTTGTTGTTTTTGCTTTTCTTTGCAGTGTTCCACTTATTCTTAATTTCTGTGTCATGCACTTGAGTTTTCAGTGGTTAAAGGTTTAGATGGCCATTTGAGTGCATTTTCAGCATTATTGTCCAGTGTCTCTACCAGTTGGAAAAACTCTTTAACCGGTTGTTGTGTGTCATACATTTAAATTTCGACGTCTGCATGTTTTTTCTTGTTAATGCAGCTCAACATCCATGTGGGAAACATCTCACTTGTGGACCAGTTTGAATGGGACATGTCAGAACATGAGAACTCTCCTGAGTCCTTTGCTCTGAAGCTGTGTTCTGAATTGGGTCTTGGGGGGGAATTTGTGACCACTATTGCCTACAGCATTCGAGGACAGCTCAGCTGGCACCAGAGAACATACGCCTTCAGGTAACTTTCACACGTGTTTTAATTGTAGTTTATTGATTTGTATTTTATATCCTCCACAGTTGCCCTAAATTACACTTGAGCTGCATAGAGAAAAACGTAATTATGCACAGGTCACTTTGATGTTTTTGACCTTAGTTTATTAAACATGCTTAAAACAGTCAATCAGTGTGCACAAAGATATGATAAGCAATTAATAATGCATTTATATTTTGGAGATACAGTGATGCCTTAAGATATGAGTGACCTGACTTGAAAGTTTTCCGAGATATGAACTGTCAGTTGTTTTTAGTTGCGTGCCAGATTTTGAGTTCCGAGTGCACTTCAGACCTTCCACCGCTAGATGGAGACGGTCAACTTCACAATGTCTGGCCAGCATACATTGACATTGATTTCCTTGCAGTGGAGAAAGACAATACGTTAGGTGCAATCGTGTTGTGTGTGTTCGAATTTCCCTGGTTTATTTTGCCAAATCTCTGTTGACCAATACTGGCCACTCATGTGCTTGAGAACTATCTGCACCATTTACACAATTGTCACTGTTCCAGATTATGGCACTACTAGTCACTTTAAACTGCTTCAATTAGTTGAAGATTCTGCACCTTTTGCAGAATTGTCACTGTACCAGATTATCGCTCTATTCATCATTTCTAACTGCTCTAAATTGGGAGAGGACTGCGTCATTTGCACAATTGTCATGTTTCAGCATTACCACATTACTGGTAACCTTTCATTGCTCACTGACTGTCCGTAGTGTGTTTTTATGTCTCAAAAGTATTTTTTTGTCAAAATGGCTTTCTGTTGTCATATTAGAGCGGCTCCAACTATCGGAGAAAAATTCCTTGTGTTTTTGACATACCTGGCAAGTAAAGATGATTCTGATTCTGATCAATTGAAACATTTCAGTAAGAAAATACAATCACATACTTAAATAAATACAAATAATATAAAATGTAAAATCAAACATTTAAAGGGCTCCACACCAACTTTCTCAGTTGGTCGCACCAGCACGATTTAGTCGCACCTTTTTATAGGGCATGACCATGCATGATGCAGTCTTACGTAATTGGCATACCGAAGCGTCATATGAAGTAAAGATTGACAGCGACTGGAGTTATATCTTGATTTTTGGTAACAATGGAGCTGCTTTCAAAACATTCAATCGATAAAATGACAACTAAATACTTAAAAATCAGATGACAAAGATGTTATGGGGTCAATTAAAATTCATATTTGCATTGTTTATATGTTATGTAACACATGCACGTAACTTCCAGCAAGTTTTCAACTATAGTTGAGCCCTCCCCGAACATACCTGAAGCTCAAGCTGTAGTTACTCTATCCACCGCAAGGGCTACCGGAATTAACGTTGCAATTGACAAACAGTGCGCTCCACTCTATACGCAATGGCGAGGAACGTGTTGGAATATGAGGAGGAGGAGGATTTCAACGTAGAGGAGCACCCAACAGAACTTGGCATCGTCAAACCGTGCATGTTTGAGCCGATCAGAGGTCGGAACAGTAAAGCCAAGTAGCAGCTGTACAACAGAAAAAGGGAGTGGCCACTGGCTCGATGTGACGGTATGTCAAAAGCATGTCTTTTTATACATTCGTGACTTGAAATAATGGCCCCCCAGGGGTGCCAATATTTTTTAGCACGACCATACGTATTATATATTCATATATGTTTCAGGGACACGGCACAAGCTTTTACATAGTATGCAGTAGTCCTATATATTGTGTGTCCCTCGCTCGAGTTGCGTGACATCACACCGCACAGAAAGTCTTTGCCGTGTCTGTTGGCTTGGCATAGAGGCAAAAGTACAGACGACAGTACTAAAAAGTACTGCTTGGGTCTTTTTTTCCTACTCCCCAGTGCATAGTAACCATCATAGTTGTAGGTATGTACAAGGAAATCCTCACCTCTGCCGCCGTGGCAGCGTGCTGGTTGCGAGATTTAGTTCTCTTGCTGGCGGTTGACGTGCCGATGGCCGTAGGAAAAATAGTTGGCAACGCGGCTGGTTTCAGCCTCTACCTCTGTATCCAATGCTTTCTCTTAAGTCTTTCTCAAAACACACCGGTTCGAAGTCTAGCGGACATGCCACGCAAAAGATGCCACCCGGCACCCCAGCCTCGCACTTCCGCCGCTCCCCGCCGACGCAGACTTTAACTGCAGAGTCACACGCAGACTCTAAACGGGTCAACACAATAAACTGTTTTCAACAAGACAGACATTTGCTTTGCAATGCCGAGGCTAAGTGAATCACGGCTGCCTGGCGCTTCAAAGCGGAGATCCAAGGATGCTGAGTTCGTCCCCGGACACTAAGTTAATGAACTCCCCGCCAGTCGAAGGATCGCGGCAACAAAGGTGCCGCCACTCTGTTGAGGATCACCACTTGGGAGTTGGAACAGGCAACAGTGTCTCTCTCTCTCTCTCTCTCTCTCGCTCTCTCTGTGTATATATATATATATATATATATATATATATATATATATATATATAATCAGAATCATCTTTATTTGCCAAGTATGTCCAAAAAACACAACGAATTTGTCTCCGGTAGTTGAAGTCGCTCTAGTACGATGGTAATGCCGGTACTTTCTTTTTTTTTTGACAATTGTGCAAAAGATGTCCTCTAGCACTTACAACAGTTCGAATTACTAATATTGCAATAGTCCGGTGCAAGGACCATTGTGCAAAGGGCACCGAGACTTCAAGTCGTGTATACAGTTTAAAGTGACGAGTAGCGCGATAATCTGGGACAATGTTGGTTGTGCAAATGTTGCAGATACGCCTCAATCAGTGTGCAAATGTGTGATCGTCAAGCCTCTGGATAACTGCAACGAGGATTGGCACCCTGTAGAGGGAAACAATGCCTTGAGGTGAACGTCCCTCCCTCAGATTGAAGAAGAAGGAGGCGGTGTGGAAGAGACAAAGAGAGAAGGCAAACATAATGGTGGAAAAGAGAGAATACAAAATGAGAAAAACCTTTAAAAAAAAATATATATATATATATTTTGGTACTAGAAATTTATTGTGCCAAGGCCAGAAAAATATTCCTGCGACCGACAGGAATGACGCCTTAGATCATGCGGGGGAATAAAGGATGACGCCGATCGCTTGGTTGCAAAGCTATCACGCAAAATAGCGTCCCATACATATGGCGAGATCCTCCCAGCCGCTTGCCAGCGGATCGTCTCCCGACCAGGATTTGAGTAAATGGGATCCCGAATCGTGATGACTGAACTCCGTCTGGATAGCCAGGCGAGCTTCATCCCGAGTTTCCTCCGACAAAGACAGACGACGACGAAGGTAACTCGTTTGCAGCTCGCGTTGGCTACATTTAGCGAGCAAATACGCTCTTTCAATCCTTGTTACATAAAAACATTAATTTTCTCCCACTAGTTCACATTACAATGTAACATTTTTTGCCAGTACTGATTTGAATTTTCCATTTCGTCCATCTTGCAGGAATTCAACACCCGCGAGTCAAACATCTTTCAGGATTGTGACAAAGAAAAGTAATGTTTTTTTTAACCTTGCAAAACACGTCATCGATAAAAAGTATTCTCCAATAATCGTATGTCTTTTTTTAAAACCTACAGGTTATGCATCCAGCAGACCATTCCAGTATGCAGTGCAAACAAAAAAGGGAATTGAAAGCTTTTTTTCTCTACGTCCCACGACAGCAATTTCAACAATGTATTTTTATAGTAATAGTTATATTTCTAAACTGCACAGGCTGTGCTTCAAGCAGAAGTAGAGACTGGTTTCAAGGAGAATGACAACCACACAAGATCCCATTCACTGCCACCGAAGAATAAAATCCATATGTGGATAAAACTTTGCTAGATTTTATGCACAAGGTAATAAAAACCTGGACTATTGAGCAAATAGGTAGAGGAGGAGAATTTGGAGGAAAGAGTGCAAGTGTGAACATCCCACAGGTGAACAGGCTAATTGGGAACAGGTGGGTGCCGTGATTGGGTATAAAAGGAGCTTCCCTGAATTGCTCAGTCATTCACAAGCAAAGATGGGGCGAGGTTCACCTCTTTGTCAACAAGTGCGTTAATGTTCCTCAACGTACAATTGCAAGGAATTTAGGGATTTCATCATCTTCAGTCCATAATATCATCAAAAGGTTCAAAGAATCTGGAGAAATCACTGCATGTAAGTGGCAAGGCCGCAAACCAACATTGAATGCCCGTGACTTTCAATCCCTCAGGCGGCATTGCATCAAAAACTGACATCAGTGTGTAAAGGATATCACCACATGGGCTCAGGAACACTTCAGAAAACCAATGTCAGTAAATACAGTTCGGTACTACATCCGTAAGTATAGCTTAAAACTTTACTATGCAAAGCAAAAGCCATTTATCAACAACACCCAGAAAGGCCGCTGGCTTCTCAGGGCTGAGGTCATCTTAGATGGACTGAAGGAAAGTGGAAAAGTGTTCTGTGGTCCGACGAGTCCACATTTCAAATTCCTTTTGGAAATTGTGGACGTCGTGTCCTCCGGTCCAAAAAGGAAAAGAACCATCCGGACTGTTATGGACCATCTGTGATGGTATGGGGCTGTCTTAGTGCCAATGGCATGGGTAACTTACACATCTGTGAAGGCACCATTAATGCTGAAAGGTATATACAGGTTTTGGAGAAACATATGCTGCCATCCAAGCAACGTCTTTATCATGGACGCCCCTGCTTATTTCAGCAAGACATGTTTTTTGTCTTCAGAAATCACACAATCTCTTGCGTTGTCACAGCTCACCCATTGTCCTACCTCAGAAAAGGCCCTTCTGACAACTACTTCGGTTTGACTCAATTTTGTATCCGCTTTGTCCATATATGGCTAAGACCGCCCCATTTCCTCTGATTGGTTGCCTCTGTGTAGAAGACCCACTTGTGAGAGTACATGTGTTTATGTTGACAGTCCTGGCTCGATAGCAGAGAGTTAGGCAGAGTTCTTCGCTAGTGACATACTGTAGAAAAACTCAAGAAATTCGGATGACCTGATTTCAGGCCTCTTGGCAGACTTTTACATGTTTACTCAGGCACCATAAAGCCAATACAACAATTAATTCATTCACGTAAACCCCCCAAATGTTTTTTTATCGAGACAGTGGAGCCGCCTGGGAGCCAAACACTGATATTTAAGTTTTTCCGCTGAGCCGCACTTGGTGGACATGCCGGCTGGACAAACTCTGTGCTCGCCGAGCGTACGTCCCCGGGCCGAAGAAATGAAGAAATGAAGCCCGGCTTTTTGTCTAGTTATACGTTCACAAATAAATATTTGCAATGTACAGTCTTTTTTTTTTTATCATGCAAACACATTTACAGCTACCAAATACTTCATACTGCTGCATTTAAAAACTAAGCTGTACATGAAGTCATGTATTTTTTTACTTATCAAACCTTATCCAGGTAAGGTATTTGCAGTGCCAACCTGGCTCAAACAGCAGAGTAAAGCAACGCAAAAGAAAACCCAAATCCTTACAAACTGTACAATGTGATCTAGTAACAAGTTAAATATTACATTACATCATGGCACATGGTGAATAAAAGGTCCATAAAAGGCATGTGACCGGATGTTCTCTACAACTGGAGAAGTTGCAAGAAGAAAAATGTAATCGCCTGAATGCCAAGAAACTAGAAAAGCTTGTCTTTTTGAATAAATGTAGAAGCCGGCAGATGACTGTAGATGTGATTAATTGTTCTCAAATTTGTAGTGGAACTGTGTAACGCTTGAGGGTTATGTCCCTTTTGCATTTTCCTAACCCTATAAATCACATCTTTAGTCATCTACAAGCTTCTGTTGCACAATCTATTTAGCTAGGTCATCTCAATAAAACAGAATATATTCTAATTTATTGAAATGTACTACCCCAATTCCAATGAAGTTGGGACGTTGTGTTAAACATAAAAACAATACGATTTGCAAATCATGTTCAACCTTTATTTAATTGAATACACTACAAAGGCAAGATATTTAATGTTCTAACTGGTAAACTTTATTGCTTTTAGCAAATAATCATTAACTTAGAATTTTATAGTTGCAAAAAAAGCTGGGACAGGGTCATGTTTACCACTGTGTTACATCACCTTTTCTTTAAACGACATTCGATAAACGTTTGGGAACTCATTCATTCATTCATCTTCCGTTCCGCTTATCCTCACTAGGGTCTCGGGCGTACTGGAGCCTATCCCAGCAATCTTCGGGCGAGAGGCGGGGTACACCCTGAACTTGTCGCCAGCCAATCGCAGGCGTTTGGGAACTGAGGACACGAATTGTTGAAGAATTATAGGTGGAATTCTTTCCCATTCTTGCTTGATGTACAGCTTCAGCTGTAAACAGTCCGGGGTCTCCGTTGTCGTATTTTACGCTTCATTATGCGGCACACATTTTCAATGGGAGAGAGGTCTGGACTGCAGGAAGGCCAGTCTAGTACCCGCACTCTTTTACAACGAAGCCACGCTGTTGTAACACGTGCATAATGTGGTTTGGCATTGTCTTGCTGAAATAAGCAGGGGTGTCCATGAAAAAGACGTTGCTTGGATGGCAGCATATGTTTCTCCTAAACCTGTATGTACCTTTCAGCATGAATGGTGCCTTCACAGATATGTAAGTTACCCATGCCATTGGCACTAACACAGCCCCATACCGTCACAGATGCTGGCTTTTGAACGTTGCGTCCATAGCAGTCCGGATGGTTCTTTTCCTCTGGCCCGGAGGACATGCCGTCCACAATTTGCAAAAACAATTTGAAATGTGGACTTGTCGGACACTTTTCCACTTTTCATCAGTCCATCTTAGATGAGCTCGGGCCCAGAGAAGCCGGCGGCGTTTCTGGGTGTTGATAAATGGCTTTTGCTTTGCATAGTAGCATTTAAGTTGCACTTACGGATGTAGCGCATTTCAATCGCTGACCAATTACAAGCGACGATCCCCCCAAGCTGAGAACAATAGCACACTAGCCAACGACTTGAATACCTTCTACTACAGATTTAAAAAGGACACTTTCACACCCCACACCCACCCAGCCGCACCACCGACCACAATCACACCTCTGACTTCTGCGTTAACCATCCACGAACAGGATGTGGGACGGAGCTTCAAACGACAAAAGATTAACGAAGCGGCAGGCACCGACCATGTCTCCCCATCCTGCCTCAAAGTCTGCATGGACCAGTCTTCACACAGATCTTCAATAGATCTCTGGAACTACAGTGCAGGGACCTACGTGAGGATCCTGTTCGTGGACCTCAGCTCAGCGTTCAACACCATCATCCCAAAGGTTGTGTCCTCTCTCCGCTGCTCTTCTCTCGCTACACTAACGACTGCACCTCAATGCACCCGGCTGTCAAACTCCTGAAGTTTGTCAGCTCAGCGTTCAACACCATCATCCCTGAACTCCTTTCCTCCAACCTTCTCCAGTTCAGTGTCTCGCCTGCCATCTGCCAGTGGATTTACAGCTTTCTGACGGGCAGGACACAGCAGGTGAGGCTGGGGGAGACCACCTCATCCACACGCAGCATCAGCTGCAAGGTTGTGTCCTCTCTCCGCTGCTCTTCTCTCCCTACACGAACGACTGCACCTCAACGCACTTGGCTGTCAAACTCCTGAAGTTTGCAGGTGACACCACTGTCATCGGCCTCATCAACGACGGTGACGAGTCTGCATATCGACAGGAAGTGGAGCGGCTGGAGCTATGGTGCGGCCGACACAACCTGGAGCTGAACACGCGCAAGACTGTAGCGATGATCGTGGACTTCAGGAGGCATCCTTCGCCACAGCTGCCCCTCACGCTGTCCAGCTGCCTTGTGTCAACAGGTCGAGACCTTCAAGTTCCTGGGAATTACAATCTCTCAGGACCTGAAGTGGGCGACCAACATAAACTCCGTCCTCAAAAAGACCCAGCAGAGGATGTACTTCCTGCGGCTTCTGTGAAAGCACGACCTGCCACAGGAGCTGTTGAGGCAGTTTTACACAGCGGTCATCGAATCAGTCCTGTGTTCTTCCATCACAGTCTGGTTTGGTGCTGCTACAAAAAAGGACAAACTCCGACTGCAACGGACAATCAAAACTGCTGAAAAGATTGTCGGTACCCCTCTACCCACCCTTGAGGACTTGCACGCTGCCAGAACTAAGACAAGAGCGTGCAAAATCCTCTCGGACCCTCCACATCCCGGTCACCGGCTCTTCCAGCTCCTTCCCTTAGGTCGGCGCTACCGATCAATGCGAACTAGAACTAGCCGACATTCCAACGGCTTCTTCCCTCTTGGAATCAACTTCTAAAACAGCTAACCTACAGTTCCATTGCAACATGCTGCATTTTTTTTTGTCTTGAGTTTGTTGTCACATTTCTGTGGGCGCCATTATACATTACTCGTGCACTCACTGTAGTAGTCTCGCCACATATATAAGTATATATATATATATATATATATATACCTTTTGATATTATTGACCGAAGATGATGAAATCCCTAAATTCCTTGCAATTGTACGATGAGGAACATTGACCTTAAACTGTTCGATTATTTTCTCACTCACTTGTTCACAAAGAGGTGAACCTCGCCCCATCATTGCTTGTGAATGACTGAATAAGCAATTCAGGGGCGCTCCTTTTCTAGCCAATCATGGCACCCACCTGTTCCCAATGAGCCTGTTCACCTACGGGATGTTCCAAACAGGTGTTTCATGAGCATTCCTCAACTTTCTCACCTTTCTTTTTTGCCACCTGTCCGCGCTTTTTTGGAACGTGTTGCAGCCATGAAATTCCAAGTTAATTATTATTTGCTAGAAACAAAGTTTATCAGTTTGAACATAAAATGTATTGTCTTTGTAGTGTATTCAATTAAATATAGGTGGAACATGATTTGCAAATTATTGTATTCTGTTCTTATTTATGTATAACACAACGTCCCAACTTCCTTGGAATTGGGCTTGTACACGCACTGATGTTCTCGAGTTTTTTTTCCCCCCCCCATACAACATTATTACTGCAATAGTAGCCGTGCATATTAATTATGACACCTTCTCATATTTGTTTTTTTCCTAGAGGGTCTGGAACATTCTCACTTGCTTGTTATATCTGACACACAACCCACTTGTCTTGAACTAATTGCTTCTGTCTTGTTAAAGTCGAGCCACCCAGTGTCAGAAGAAGCCCAACCCGAATGTGTGCTGTATTCAAGAATTTCTATCACTGTGTTTCCAAAGGCACCGGATTTTACGTCAGAAAAATCTCACACCACATCGCCAAACCAAGATGTCACGGAAGGTTTAATTGACCACGAAGCTGATCTGGTACTCACGGGAAGCCATGACCTTTTCTGTTGTATGAATGGAATGGATGAAATTCCATTGTATGAATCTAATGGAAGAGCAGTTACAGTAATTGGTCTGCCTGTCACTATACATTGCTGGGATAGATAGATGAACAAAGATATAATTGTGAAAAAGAATCATTTTCAGACAAATTAAGTGAAATGTGTAATTTCTCGGGCCACCCTGATGATCTCTCACGGCACGCTCGTGTGTCACGGTAGCCTGGTTGGAAATCACCGTTCCGAAATATGCCATGGGTGGGATTCTGGATGTGTGCTCGAAAGGAATTCAAGCTCCAGTTGAGGAAAAGTATGCCTTCAAAACTTGGTTGAGCTGCGCGGATATGTGCTGCCATGCAAGTCTTAAAACGTCCTCAGATTATCACTTGTTCAGTTCGGCATATGGTGCATACAATGTTGCTTTTCTGTGAGTAATGCTGCCATTTCCAGCACCACATTTCTACAGTGGCAGTGATTTGCGATGGGACTGATTTCGGATGCGTTTATTTTGCTTGCAGTGAGAACCCTCTGCCAACAGTAGAGATTGCCATTCGTAACACAGGTGATGCAGACCAGTGGTGTCCCCTGTTGGAGACACTCACAGATGCAGAAATGGAAAAGAAGATCCGAGACCAAGACAGGAACACGAGGTGAGGCACATGGGTGTACACACTATATATGGACATACTCTATGCACAGAATGTACAGAGTATGAATGAATAAAAAATACTCCACAGTAGAACTGAGACATTCAGCTTGCAGACGCTATGGGCGTGTTGCTTAATGCTCTGAAAAAACCCCGCCTCCCTAGAACTTTCAGGTGTCAATCAAATAAGCGGGGAGATAATTCCAAGGGACCCTCGTTGCATTGGCTCTCACGGGCTGCAGACGAGCAGCCTCTCGGCCTCTCGGCCGGCATAATGACCGTAAGCCGCGCTGCTTCATTGAGCTCCCGAAACAAGCAGCACTCTTCAGCGGTAGCTTCTCGGTCGCTCTCGGTGGAATGAACACAAAGACGGGAGCTAGCTCCTCGGAAAGGGATCAACATCCATGATCTGGACATGTTTCTACTTTAAACAAGAAGCCATATGTTAAGAGTGCAGCAGAGTTGTCTGTCCTGCAAGGTAACACAACTATTCTGTTCAGACATATGGGGGGGGGAAAGGCACAAGTTGTCCTGTACCGGCCCTGTTGCGAGTGTATCTTTTCGGTCTTTTCAATGCAGAGAATTACCTTTCCACAGTTGCTGTTCTAGTTGGTATAGTGAACACCACCAGCTGCAGTAACTTTGTTTGCTCAGGAACAGTCTGCATTTCTTCCTTCTGGGCCAAAAAGATGTTGTCATCTGGGAGATTTACAGTCATTCCTCACCGTTTGCCACTTGTACATTTCAAGAAGATCAGCCAAGTAGTCTAACAAATTCAATTTCCCAAACTTTTGTACAGCCGGCCAAACCAAGGAAAGCTAGCTTATTGAAGTGATCGAAAGCTTCCACATAGCCACTCTTTTCGATTGTACCACATATCTATATGTATGTAACAGTCTTCTAATTTGTAATATGTATACCGCATGTGGGGAAACCACCATATCATACACAGTTGACCTAATGACAAATGTGCACAATTTAGTCTATATCGCTTCATATGCCAACCCATATAAGCGAATGTTTCATAAATTCGAGACAAATGTTTGTAAAATAGTCATCATATTTATCACTATGATAATGCTAATATTGGTGCTGTGTTTGCAGCCTGTCGAATTGGCTCTAAATGAATCTATAAACATAATAATAATAATAATAATGCAACGTGTGCTGCTAAGCACAACAGTAAAACAATCCACTGGCTTTGTACTCCAGACCACAAACCAGAAACCGAACCAACAAAGCAAAAAGAAAAAAGAAAAAGAAGCCACTCCAGACTTCACCCCTCCTTTTGATAACGTTTTTGCAAAACCCCCAAAACATTCTTAACAACCAAAAAGTGGTTAATAATGGATGGAACTTGGCCCAAAACAATGAACAACTTGCCAACCATGAACTCAGTGGGTTGACCTTAAGGTCAACATTTTCACGACACGATCGTCCCAGCTTTGGCCAATGAACTCAAATGCCGTCAACAGAGTCCATGTGAAGTGGACGCCTGCATTGTTGGGGGATGGGCGCTAGGTTCAAGTTCCCGATGACCCTAGATCACATTTGCTGCAACCCCAACAGGGACTTGGGAAATGTCAAGAAAGCGGACAGGAACGTTGCGCATGAAGTTAAATTTGCAAAAAGGACGCAATGCAAAATCTGTGTTCATCAACAGATTCAAATGAGTCATGCGCTGACAGATAACCAAATACAAAAGTCTGTCCCATCATCCGAGAAATGTGCAGTGTTTTGGTGAGGAGAACAGACAACACAGCACAAAAACACACCGCTGCGCAAAGTCAGGAGTGGAGAGGAAGAAGAAAAGAGGAGAAAAATATCTACATGCTGTATTGCCGATGGGTGCCATTACCTTCGCTGCTTGAGGCACGCGTGGTCGTTCAACTCACAAGGCAACTAGGATGCTTCATGAGACCCGCTGACACCGGCCTACCCGTGAAAAGACCCTTTTCCTCAAAGCGCTAAAAGGACTCTGATTTTGTTGCATTATGTAAGATTTCCTTCAACCTAGATCAAGGTGTAACATTCGGAACAAATTTATAGTGCTCGCTTAGTCATTTTGTTTGTGTTTATTTGATCTTTTTTTTTTTTTTTTTTTTTTATGTAATCAAGAGTTGGCAAAGTGACTTATATTCACGTGAATGCCTTTCCTTCCTAATGTATTCTTTTCTCTCCGGTGTGACTTCTCTGAGCTCTCCAGCCGTGCTAAAAGCAGCAAGGCATTGTTTGTCTTAGCCAAGGACATTCCCAAGCGGGCCACCGCAGCTGATGAAGGAAATCTACTGAATCTGACTGAAGGACTTCATATTCTGTTTTTTGGGAGTTTCAGCTTCAGACAGCTGGCCATCTCCCCCTCGTGTTCCTCTGCTTCTTCTTTCTCCCTCTCTCTTTTTGTTTACATCATGTCAATAGCTCTTTGTATTAAAAAACCCATCAAGACAAGATTGTTTCCTTAATTGTTCTACAAAAGAGGAAACAATCTTACAGTTTTGTGTACATTACTGGACAGTGGACAATCTTGCAGCTAGTGACGCTAGCACGGTGCAGAGCCGTGAGGCAGGCAGACAGAATCAGAATCCGAACCCGAATCCTCTTTATTTGCCAAGTATGTCCAAAAAACACAAGGAATTTGTCTCCGGTGGTTGGAGCCGCTCGAGTACGACAACAGACGGTCGATTGACAGAAAGACATTGACAAAAAAAAAACACAAAACCAGTCACTGAGCAGTAAAGGGTTGCTAGTTATCTGGTAATGCCGGTACTTTGATTGACAGAGCGGAGCTTTTCCTGTGTCTGTACAGTACGAGCATGCATGGTTTTTTTTAGGGGAGGGGGGATTCTCGTTTCATCTTCTTGGGTGGCCCGCCCAAGTCAAGCCGACACTGTGATGAGGTCTTTAGTCGCGCAAGAGAGGTTTTTCTTTCAACCCAAAAACGACACAACCTTCAAAGAAGTGGTACCCAACTCAAAGTGTTCCATGCGTAACCACCTGACTTCTCTATCCTCAGGGTGCAACCCTATCCTCAAGGGACGAAATTGCGAGGCCAAATCACATCTAAATTTAGGCAGATTGAGGTCTCCTTTGTCATAAGGAGCTTGAACAATGTTCATTTTGACTCACTGAGTTTAGTTGTTTCATAGGAAGGAAGGAAGAAAAAAAAAAACTCCGGTATGATCAGTGGCATACAATGGAACAAATTAGTCCATGTTCTTCTTTTCTTCTTTCTTCATTCATTCACACTCTACCTATTAAAGACAGAGGGAGGCCAAGCCACTCTGTGTATCAATCGTCCCTTTATCCAAAAGTGTCAGTTATCTTTATGCGCCTGAGTATTTTCTCACATTTATTCCCAAGTATTTCAACCCATTAGGACAAACTTTCAGTGGATGTACAAGCCAAAAACATAGTGTGCTTGGTTGCAAATGAACCAATATTTACCTATGTAATGGGAAAGCAAATCTCCTCAACTGCGTTAGTAGCGACTTCAAACTGTTTCTGGGACAGCGGAATGCTGTAATTGCAATTTTCGAAATTGTGCAACGTATGCAACACTGGTCAAATAATAACTGATTTCCTGATGTCAAGACCATTTCGAGCTGGAGACAGCCCTAAATTAGGTGGAGATGGGCACCTCCAAATTTGACTGTCTATTGTGGGAAAACCCTGATAACTTTATGGATAGAGGAGTCAAAGAAGCCAACTACTGGAGGTCAAACTACAAATACAAGTCAAGCAAAAGTCATGAGTCCTATTTCATTTAACCTACTAAATATAGGATTGATTTTCTGAAGTTGTCACGGTTTGTAGTTGAAATATTTATTTGAAGATTCATTTAAAAAAAAAAAAAAAAAAAAAAAACCCGTTGTTAGCTTGTTCTCTTCCTGTCAGCCATTTTGGAGATGAGGTCGTTGTTGGGTGCTGGTCAGAAGCAGAGAGCAGTCACAAGCAAAGCAGCGGCAAACCCTTTTTAGCAGTTAATCCTGGAAATAGTGCGACAGTCAAGGCAGTCATCAGAGAAGATAATCGAGTCACCGTTGACGACGTCGCCGTATTGTCACCATTGATGACGTACGCATTTTGTCAACCTTTGGAAAATGTTTAGTGGTGGTTCACCTTCCACCCATCCATCTATCCATTTTTTGAGCCGCTAAATGAGGCTGACAGGAAGAGGACAGGCTTAAACAAAACTGGTTTTTTTGGGGGGGGATAAACCTTCGGCTGTGGCTCAGTCGGTAGAGCGGGTTGTCCGGTGACCGAACGGTCGCCGGTCGGAATCCTGGGGAAAAAACAGTTTTTAGTCAATTAAATTAAAATGGGCTTCTTACTTTTTGAGGAGGTCATCTGAACATCTCTCCCGCACCTTTTCAGAACAGATTTCAGCACAAATGACTCACATACTACGACAACCTCGAAAGTGTCACTGCCATCTGTTACTTTAGGATAAAATGTGACAGTTCTAAAAAAAAAAAAAAGTCTCAACCTTTGGACTACGCACATAGCCCTAACATTTTGGTTATTCTGCAAATTGTATCTATTTTAAGATAATGACCATAATGTGTCTTTGTAGACGTATGAGACGACTGGCCAACACCGCTCCATCCTGGTAGAACGAAGTCTGAAGCTACACTGAAGATCTGTCCTACAAGACGTCCTCCGGAGGGCAAGGAATGATTGAGAATGCTCACGCAAATGCATGGATGCACATCGTAAATATGTTGATATGTAGTCAGCGCGCACGCAGATTTTGGAACAAAGCACATGTGACCACCTCTGAAAAGCCAATCAATCCCACCGGAGATTTTAGGATCAAACGTGACAGTTATGCAGCAACAAAGACGTCGGTTGTCTTCGATTCAACCTTGACTACCATCGCTCAAACATTTTTTCATTATTCTACATATTTTAATAATGGGCACGCCCGCGACCCTAGTGAGGTTAAGCGGTACAGAAAATGGATGGATGTGTATAAAATGTTTCAGAGGTCGTCTGAAGCTACATCTAATGATCTGTCCTTCAATACATTATTGAGGATCCTCACACATGCATGGATAACACCAATAATAAATAAAATAAAATTAATATGTAGTCAGGGTGACCGATGCTCCCTCTCGTCAACTAGTATTATGCACGCATGTATTTCTCTACTCATAGATGGGAATCTTTCACAAACTAGTTTAAAAAAAACAAATAATAATAATAATCTGTAATTCCTTACCAATACCTAAAGCCTTCACTTTCACATTGACGGTTTTAGTTATCACATGTTTGTATTGGCTTATACATGAGTGCTTGGAGCTGGGGTACCAGATACACTGTTATATTGTCAATGATAGGATTCAGCAAATACCACAAAATGTGGGAAGAATGTCTGGAAAGTCGGAATAAGCGGCTCATTCTTCTTGATGGAGTTTTTCAAAGGGCCGAAACGAGGAGGAGGAGGAGGATATGCGTGTCGATGCCAGCTCGGCTCAAGACGTGTTTATACGTAGAGGCCGATAGAGATCAATAGACTTTGAACACACACTTCATACTGTACGTGATGCATTACACGGGAAAATGATTGTTTTTGACATTGGCCCTGAGGTCGAGGACTATGGCGTCTTAAAAGTGTCGTGTGCCATGTTGTTCTGACAAATTTTTTTCTACTTGTAACACTGTCATAGTCTGTTCTCTTTGTTTTGTATTGAACATAATAAAGGAAATTGCCCAAATGTATATTTCTTATTAGCATGTTTTCACACTGTAGTAGTTTATTGGACATTGAGGTCAATGTCAAGGTGCTTTTATTGTCAATTCTTCAATCTGGGTGTAACATACAGAGTATTGAAATTACGGTACTCAAGGGCCCGCGCTGCTACAAAGACTACAAAGAATAACATCAGTCTAAAAAGATAAATAAAAGTATGGTATATGCATACAGTATAAAAAATATTAATTGAATGTGCAATCACGGTGGACGACTGGTTAGCACAACTGCCTCACAGTTCTGAGGACCGGGGTTCAATCCCCGGCCCCGCCGGTGTGGAGTTTGTAGGTTCTCCCCGTGCCTGCGTGGGGGTTTCTCCGGCTACTCCGGTTTCCTCCCGCATCCCAAAAACAGGCGCGGTAGGTTGATTGACGACACTAAATCGCCCGTCGGTTTGAATGTGAGTGAAAATGGTTGTTTGTTTCTATGTGCCCTGCGATTGGCTGGCGACCAGTCCGGGGTGTACCCCGCCTCTCGCTCGAAGATAGCTGGGATAGGCTCCGGCACGCCCGCGACCCGAGTGAGGATGAGCGCAGCAGAAAATTGTGGATGGATGAATGTGCAATATCAAAGATCAGGTGACGTGTGCAACATAGTCAAGGTCAGAGAGATGACAAAACCCCAACGCTACTAAAGTGGCTCGTGTGCGTGTGTGTGGGGCGTCAGAGTTCAGGTGGGCAGAGAACACGAGAGGTAGTGGGGGAGATTCCTGACAGCCTGATGAATAAAACTGTCTTTGAGTCGGCTAGTCCTGGCCCGCGGACTCCGCAGTCCCCTCCCTGATGGCAGCAGACTGAAGAGGCTGTGTGACGGATGGGTGGCATCCTGGGGGCTATGCGGGTGAGGCGGGTACTGTGAATGTCCTGCAGGGAGGGAAGAGAGATTCCGATGATCTTCTCAGCTGCCCTCACTATGCGATGGAGAGTCCTGCGGCAGGATGCGGTGCAGGCTCCGTACCACACAGTGATGGAGTTGGTCAGGATGCTCTCTATGGTCCCTCTGTAGAACGAGCACATGATGGGGGTCGGGGCTCTGGTTCGTCGCAGCTTGCGCAGGAAGTAGAGACGCTGGTGAGCTTTCTTGGCCAGTGATGAGGTGTTGCCGGTCCAGGAGAGGTTCTCTGTGATGTGCACTCTCTCCACCGTAGCACCATTGATGTTCAGGGGATCATGCTGGGAGTGCACTTTCCTGAAGTCAACAACAATCTCCTTGGTTTTTTTCCGCATTTAGGGAGAGATTGTTGTCCGTGCGCCACCTGGCCAGGCGGCTCACCTCTCAACACACAACCTTGAGGGGCCCCCGTGTTCAGAGCGATGGTGCTGGATGTGTTGCTGCCGACCCGTACTGCCTGCGGTCTCCCTGTCAGAAAGTCCAGCAGTCAATTGCACATCGAAGTGTTGAGCCCCAGCTGGTCCAATTGATTGAGGGATGATGGCATTGAATGCTGAGCTGAACTATATGAACAGCAGTCTGACATGAGTCCTTAGAGTCCAGGTGTGTGAGGGCAGTGGAGACGGCGTCATCAGTTGACCGGTTGGACCGATATGTCCTGGGAGGACTTGATGTGGTGCATGACTCGCCGCTCGAAGCACTTCGTCAGGATGGGAGTGAGCACAACCGGACGGTAGTCACTGAGGCAGGAGGGAGACGATTTCTGCGGGACCGGAATGATGGTGGTGGCTTTGAAGCGCGTATGGACAACACCCCGACTCAAGGAGGTGTCAAAGATGTCCGTGAAGACATTTGTGCGTTCAGGTGCAGTCCCTCAGAACACGACCAGGTATGTTATCTGGGCCCGAGGCTTTTCGTTTATTGATCCTGTCGAGAGATCGTTTCACGCTGTCCTGGGTTAGTGTCAGTACTTGGTCACCAGGAGGGGGTGGAGTCTTGTGTGCAGGGGTGCTGTTGTGTGCCTCAAAGCGAGCAAAGAAGTCATTTAGGTCATTTAGCAGGGAGGTGGCGCTGTGGCAGGTCTGTGGTTTATAGTCTGTAATGGTCTGAATACCACGCCACAGACTCCTCCTCCTTCGCCGTCCGTGGCGCCTCCACGACGCAGGTGTGGGAGTCGGAGATGATGTTGGCACCTGGAGCAGAGAGCATTACCAAACCTTTGTTTGTTTCTTTGGTCACGGTTAAATCGGGGTTTCACTGCAGCATCTTTCAGTTTTGTATTTGGGGAGGGTAATCCCTTCAGTCTCCTTTTTAGCAGCAGACTGCACAGCAAGCCAATGTATATTCCTTAATGGCATGATTTTGTACAGGGTGATTGAAGCGTAACTCCCCATTTTAAAATACTTGTTTATTCATATGTTGTAATATTTTTCTCCATTTTTTTGTGTATGTTCCATGATTAAAGGAGCAAGTCTATTCTACCAAACCAACGACTTTGGAAGAACTTGAAGGGTGAATACGAGACGTTATGTCTTTAATCCCACAAGAGTTCCTTGTCAAATCAGTTAATGCGGTTCCCAGGTGGCTAATGCTAGCTCCCATATCGAATTTGAAATAAAACTCCATGCAATACACTTTCTTCTCATGTTCATTTCTTGTAAGAATTATAGTTCAGAAATAAATGTACTTAAAAAAAGGGAGTTCATTTCAGACTTCAGAATCAGAATCATCTTTATTTTGCCAAGTATGTCCAAAAAACACAAGGAATTTGTCTCCGGTCGTTAGAGCCGCTCGAGTACGACAACCGACGGTCGATTGACAGAGAACGCTTTGGAGACAGAAAGACATTGACCGAAAAAAAAACCAGTCACTGAGCAGTAAAGGGTTGCTAGTAATCTGGTAATGCCGGTACAATTGTATTTATTTTTGACAATTGTGCAAAAAGATGCAGAGACCTCTAGCACTTAGAGCAGTTTGGAGGACTAATATAGCAAGAGTCCGGTGCAATGAGCATTGTGCAAAGGGCGCTGAGACTTCAAGGAGCGGAGGCGGTTGAAAGTGACGAGTAGTGCGATCATCTGGGACAATGTCGATTGTGCAAATGTTGCAGATACTGCCCAGTCAGTGTACAAGTGGGGCAGATGCGAGTCCGGCATGAGTGGCCAGTATCGGTCAACAACAGATATGCAAATAGTGTGTGGTGCTGAAACGACGACAGTGAGTGCACGAGACATGTATCATTGGCCCCACAGCAATGTGACAACAAACTCAAGACCAAAAAATTGTCAGCATGTTGCAATGGAATTGTAAGTTAGCTGTTTAAGAAGTTGATGCAAAGAGGGAAGAAGTTTGCATTGTTCGGTAGCGCCTACCTGAGGGAAGGGGCTGCAAGAGCCGCTGACCAGGATGCGGAGACCAAATAGTGAATAGTTTCTCAGCCTCCTCAAATCTGTCCCCATTCAGACAAATTCGACATGATTTCTTCCGCCTTCCGCATTTCTTGACCGATTCAAATCATTCCAACGGCCAAATATTTTCCACGCTGCCCTAATTCCGCAGTTTTCCCCCACATTTCCCATTTTGCCACTTTCAAATACCAACATTTCTCCTTCCGCATTTCTTGACCGATTGAAACGATTCCAGCAACAAAATATTTTCCACATTAAGACAAATTCGACATGATTCCTTCCTCCTTAAGCATTTCTTGACCGATTCAAATCATTCCAAGGGCCAAATATTTTCCACACTACACAAGTTCCAGTTTGAACACACATTTGACCTGTTCCCGTAATTAAAAGGACCACATTTCCCCCTTATTGTCTCCTGCTTCAATGTTTCTTGACCGAAAGTCCAAAAGAGTTTTCACATTTGTACACATTCAAGTCCACATTAAGACAGGCGACATCCAAGGGTCCTGTTGATGTCTTCATTCAAAACTAAGAAAAGTCATCAAATGTTATTTGTTCTATGACTTTGAGGAAGGCATTTTCAACAGGGTGTAACAAGTCAAATCTTCTTTCTTTCCTTTTTTGTTCTCGAATCGGATCGCACCCTCTGGCAAATGAGCCATCGTGTGCGAATTTTACTTTGAAAAGCTCGACCCGGATCTAGCTAGCCACGACGACTCCGTGCGGAGAAACCTCGAGGATACGAGGCTCCGTCTTGGTGGCCTCATATTGACGCCCGCTCGACCAGACACTTGGGTGCGAAGAGCCGGCATGATGCAACGAAAGGTTTGCTCCATCTCGTTTTTTGCTCGCGTTGAATCGAGCGAATCAATTGTTCGACTGGCCGGCGCGAGCAACGACTCGAGCCCAAACACAAGCGACGAGATGATTTGAGGACACATGAGATCTCGGTCGATTTCTGGCATGGAGCGTGTGGAGCCCCTCTGCCAGAGAAACCGTTTGCAGGAATTGGCATTATCAAGCGGCGCTCGACACTCCGTCGGTCGGGTGTTCCTTTTCATTGTTCCTCATTTGGAAATCATCCCGACGAATCGACGTAGCGTTTCCGCTTGAACTGTCCCATCGCGGGAAGCAATTCTCCGCAAAAGCCCCCCTCGCTGTCCCTCAGCTGCAGTAGGCGTTCGAAGCAATCAATGCATCAGGAATTTCTTGTTTCCGGTTTCATAGCAACACCAAACAGAAACAGTGGCGCCTTGAGATGCGAGTTCAATTCGTTTCGTGACCACCGGAACTCAACGCACTCGTGTCTCAAATGATTCCCCACTGCAATGAATGGAAAGGGCATTAATCCGTTCCAAATATTGTCGTGATGTGTGTGTATTTCAATGGTCAAGAGTATTGAAACACAACATTGACAATCAGATGTTGCTTCCACGACATTTTGCACAATATTAATATTGAAACGACAGGAATTCTGACTATAGAATAGTATTTCAAGTATGGGGAACAGTGGCGTTTCAATTTAGTTTCAACTGGAGTAAACTGATATCCAGGCCGAAAAACCCTGTTTCCTCTACAGACCGGATGTGAAAAAGTGATGAAATACGACAAAGTACCACACCTGACAAATGTATGTACATAAACCCATATTTATTGCAATTGGTTAGTATTGACAATTCCTGGCGCTGGCGTCCACTCCCACCTGCTCTGTCTGGTGCAAATAACTCCCTTGACGACTGTGAGTTCAAACTACAAATATGCAAATGTATTTTTTGTTGATACATATGACAGTCAGATCTAATTTTCAGGTAATCAACTTTGTGAATGTTTTTAATTTTTTAAACAAACCTCCCGATGATTTTTTTGGGGGGGAAAAATCAAAACTTAAAATGCAATGTTCCAAATTATTTCGCACAGCACTTTCCAGACATTTGACAGGTTTCAACAGGTCCACATTTCAAATTGATTTTGGAAATTGTGGACCTCGTGTCCTCCCGGGCCAAAGAGGAAAAGAACCATCCGGACTGTTATGGACGCAAAGTTCAAAAGCCGGCATCTGTGATGGTACGGGGCTGTGTTCGTGCCAATGGCATGGGTAACTTACACATCTGTGAAGGCACCATTCATGCTGAAAGGAACATACAGGTTTTGGAGAAACATATGCTGCCATCCAAGCGACGTCTTTGTCATGGACGCCCCTGCTTCTTTCAGCAAGACAATGCCAAACGTGTTACAACGGCATGGCTTCATAGTAAAAGAGTGCGGGTTCTAGACTAGCCTGCCTGCAGTCCAGACCTGTCTCCCATTGAAAATGCGTGGTGCATTATGAAGCGTAAAATATGACGACGGAGACACCAGACTGTTGAACAGCTGAAGCTGTACATCGAGCGAGAATGGGAAAGAATTCCGCCTACAAAGCTTCCACAATGAGTGTCCTCACTTCCCAAACGTTGATTGAATGTTGTTCAAAGAAAAGGTGATGGAACAAACGCAGTGGCAAACATGAGCCTGTGCCAGCTTTTTGGGAACGTGTTACAGCCATAAAATTCCAAGTTAATGATTATTTGCTAAAAACAATCAAGTTGATCAGTTTGAACATTAAATATCTTGTCTTTGTAGTGTATTCAATTAAATATAGGTCTAACATGATTTGGAAATCATTGTATTCTGTTTTTATTTATGTTTAACACAAAGTCCCAACTTCATTGGAATTGGGCTTGTACAATAGAACATTTATGGAGGATTTGTCAGTTATTTGTATTGACTTCAACTATTTTGTCATAATGGTAGACTTTAACATTCATGTTGACCACAACATGGGATAAAAAAATATTTGACCTCTCTCCACATATTAAGAGTCCAAGCCACACTCAAGGTCACATCTTAGACCTGGTCACCTCGAAGGATGTTGAAATTCAATCTATTGACGTTAAGGATATGACTATTTCTGACCATTTTTGTGTATTCTTTGAATTGCAGATTTTTCCAAAAGTTCAGACAACCTCTTTGTCCATTAAGAAAAGGTACTTAAATGAGAGTACCGCCACTAAGTTTATGGAGACCATTGCTGTGCCACAAACTGTGAATGCTGAGACAGTTGAGGAACTTTTGGATAATTTCACTTGGAAAATCTCAAATGTCATCAATGCTGTCGCTCCTATTAAAACACCGTGGAGGAGCACAATGATGGTAAAGAGGTCGAAATCAAAGTGTAGGAAAGCAGAACGCAAGTGGAGAAAAAGTAAATTCCAAATTGACTTTGACCTCTACAGACAGTCTTTGTAATTTAACCAAGAATTAGTCAGGGCTTGACAGCAACACTTTTCTGAAATCGTCAGTAAGAACTACAAACAATATTGTCACTCTGTTTGCTGTGGTTGACAAGCTCACAACCCCTCCGAATCAGATAGCTCCAGAACTCCTACCAGCTCATAAATGCCATGAATTTGCTTGTTATTTTAGTGAAAAAAATACAGTCCATCAGGTTAAATATCAGCACAGAATCTGCTCTTATCAAAGTGCTAAATGATATAAGGTTGAATAGTGACTCGGGAAAGGTGTCAGTTTTGGTCTTGGTGGATCTCAGTGCGGCTTTTGACATGCTGGATCATAATATACTGCTGAACAGGTTGGAAACATGGGTAGGACTAAACGGAACAGTCCTTAAATGGTTCAGGTCCTACCTGGAGGAAAGGAGTTATTTTGTAACCATTGGAAGTGTTCAATCTCCTATGGCAATGACCTATAGGTTCCCTTAAGGGTCAGTTCTTGGACCCCTCCTGTTCAGCCTGTATATGCTACGCTTGGGTCAAATTCTTCAGAACTTTAGTTTTGACTGTCATAGCTATGCAGATGACACACAGTTATATCTAGCAGTGTCTCAAGATGACTACTGTTCAATTGAGGTGTTGTGTCACTGTGTAAAACAGATCAATCACTGGATGAGCCAAAACCTTCTTCAATTAAACAACAACAAAACTGAGATAATTGTTTTGGGCAATAAAGAAAAGTGGATTGCTGTTAGGCGGCACGGTAGTCGACTGGTTAGAGCGTCTGCCTCACAGTTCTGAGGACCGGGGTTCAATCCCCGGCCCCGCCTGTGTGGAGTTTGCATGTTCTCCCCGTGCCTGCGGGGCGTTTTCTCCGGGCACTCCGGTTTCCTCCCACATCCCAAAAACATGCATGGTAGGTTAAAAGACAACTCTAAATTGCCCGGAGGTGTGACTGTGAGTGTGAATGGTTGTGATAGCTGGGATAGGCTCCAGCACGCCCACCACCCTAGTCAGGAAAAGCGTCTCGGAAAATGGACGGATGGAATGCTGGTATAAAATACCTGGAGTCACTCTCTTTAAAAACCAAAGACCAAGTCTGAAACCTGATAGATTCCGTCCGACCTGACTTTCAACAGTCATATCAAATCAATTACAAAAACTGCCTTTTACCATGTGAAGAACATATCCAGAGTGAAGGCTTGCATGTGTCAAGCAGACCAGAAGAAGCTCATCCATGCTTTTATCCCAATTAGACTTGACTATTGTAAAGGTCTTCTGACTGAACTCCCTAAAAAGAACATTAAACAGCTGCAGCTCATTCAGAATGCTGCAGCTCGGGTTCTGACCAGAACAGAGAGGTCAGAGCATATTACTCCAATTCGAAAGTCTTTACACTGGCTTCCAGTCAGCTTTAGAATAGATTTTAAAGTTCTGCTACTGGTCTATTACTCACTAAATGGTTTAGGTCCTGAACACATGAAATAAATGCTAATGGGATATAAACCCAGGAGGGCTCTGAGATCGACAGACTCGGGTCAAATAGTGGAGCACAGAGTCCAAAGCAAACATGGTGAAGCAGCATTTAGCTATTATGCCGCACACAAATGGAAGAAGTTGCCAACAGAAGTGACGTGAGCCCCAGGTGTAAATGTTTTTAAATCCACGTTAAATACCTCTTCTTTTTTCTCATGCTTTGTAGAGTATTTCCATTTTTACATGATATTTCTTGCATTGTACGCTGTTTTAATTGCACTTTTATTTTGTTTTTTTCCTTTTTCTGTTTTCAATGTTTAAGCTGTTTTCTTCTCTTTGTTTTTAAATGCTTTTAATCACGTAAAGCACATTGAGTTACCTTGTGTATGAAATGCGCTATATAAATACATTTGCTTTGCTTTGAAATTTAAAATCGGAAAGGTAATATTACTCTGATTTAGACAAATGGATTTCTTGTATGAAAAAACGGTCAGTTTTAAATTTTGTGATATTATTGCTAATCTTAATTTTTTTTGCCTGTGAACGAATGCCATTTACATTCCATGAAACAAATGTTATGTGTGACGTTAATTAATTCCCTGCCAATGCCGTCCAAAGACCTCATTCAGAATCGATCTACTCCCTGCCAATGCCGTCTAAAGACGTCAATGAATCTGAGATTCGACTTCCCGACGGACCCTCCTCTCCAGCACCCCTGAATAGACCTTACAAGGGAGGCTGAAGAGTGTGATCCCCCTGTAGTTGGAACACACCCTCCGGTCTCCCTTCTTAAAAAGGGGGACCACCACCCCAGTCTGCCAACCCAGAGGCACTGTCCCCGATGTCCACGCGATGTTGCAGAGGCGTGTCAACCAGAACAGCCCCACAACATCCAGAGCCTTTAGGGACCCCCGGCAAATCTCATCCACCCCCGGGGCCTTGCCACCGAGGAGCTTTTTAACCACCTCGGTGACCTCAACCCCAGAGATAGGAGAGCCCGCCTCAGAGAAGCCACACTCTGCTTCCTCAGGGGAAGGTGTGTCGGTGGAATTGAGGAGGTCTTCGAAGTATTCTCCCCACCGACTCACCACCAGGTGGTGATCAGTCGACAGCTCCGCCCCTCTCTTCACCCGAGTGTCCAAGACATGCGGCCGCAAGTCCGATGACACGACCACAAAGTCGATCATCGAACTGCGACCTCACACACCAGCTCGGGCTCCTTCCCTGCCAGAGAGGTGACATTCCACATCCCTAGAGCCAGCTTCTGTAGCCGGGGGTCGGCTCGCCAAGGTCCCTGCCTTCGGCCATCGCCCAGCTCGCACTGCACCCGACCGCTATGGCCCCACCCACAGGTGGCGAGCCCATGGGAAGGGGTCCCACGTTACCCTTTCGGGCCCCCGTGGGTGCCGGCCACCAGGCGCTCGCCTTCGAGCCCCACCTCCAGGCCTGGCTCCAGAAGGGGGCACCGGTGACCCGCGTCCGGGCTACACAGACATCATTTGAACCAATAATAAAGTAAATAGACAATGACAACAATGCTTCAGACATAAAAACATTTATAAAACAAAACAAAACTTAAAATCGAAATCACAGGGCAGAAAATGTGGTACAGAATAAAAGCTATCACGGCAATACATCGATTAAAAAGGCTGTAAAGTCAGAAATTAGGTCCAGCTATTTACTCAAATATCACAAATTATTTGAATTTTTTACCTCGATGTCTGGAAAAAGTACGGAATTGGGAAATCCCAAATTGGTAAAGAACCCTGTGGCCGCCTTCATTGGCATAGGTAAAGCAATGTAGAAAAAGGATTCCGCTTAAATCTACTCCCCTGTGGTTGCAATGGCCTTTGAACATACTTTTGCTTTATGTCTGACGCTGCAAACTCAAACCAATTCCAAATGGCTGACAAAACCGTAATTGGCCGCAATTTCATCAGTGTAAACCTTGCACGCCAGCCTGGATGTGCATTCTCATACATGAATAAATAAAATTTGATTAAAAAAAAAATCAAATTTGATCAACTAGTAATTGGCGCTAATTTGTGCCATGATTTCTACTGACTACTACATGCAGAGTTTGGCCCAGAAATGAAACAAAACTCTACTTCAACTGTGAGAGAGCATTGTCACAGCAAAATTCATCCGATAATCGTCCGACACGGTGGGAGGTGACAATAGCCCCAAAATATGAACGATTTTCAAGAGTTTGTGTTTATTTGCCTGTTTGTAGAGTTGTGCTTTTTTCTGAACTTTGGACGTTGAAACAATTGCTTGATTCCCGCCACTTTTCCAGCCTTTCCACACAGTCTTTCCTAGCAGTCTGCGAAGCTGTGGCCTCGTGTGAGTGCACCCTTACGGCAGCAGTCTATCATATCATCATATCATCTGTGTTTTTGTTTTAGGTGTAAATGATTGCTGTCATGACTGGAGCTGAGACTGAGGATGAGATTCCTTTTGGTGAAAGGAAAACAGTCACAGATTTTTGTTACCTCCTGGACAAATCAAAGCAACTTTTCAATGGATTAAGGTTAGACTTGACTTCCTCTGTCCCTTTCTCATTCCACATATAGGAGCTATCATATTTCCCCAAATTTGTTTTGGTGTAAAAGCTATTGAATCATTGTAATACCAACTAATCTCATTACAATTGTGCACTTATACAGTACCTTGTGGGATGGAAAAGAAAAAAAAAAAAAAGTTGTTTGCTGTTCAGGTCATGATTTGTATCTTAAGTGAAAAGGAAGAGTTGTACTCCAGGAGAACTCTTTAGGTCAAACACTGTCTTTTGCGGGATACTCTTTTGACCTACAATTGTATCCCTTTGTATGGATTTTAAAACAATTCATTTCAAGTCCATGCACAGTGGAAGCGCGGTTCACAAATGCCCCTGTTCGCAAGCAAATCGGTTGGCAAACAAAATCTTAGGACAAGTCAAGTTTATTTGTATAGCCCTTAATCACAAAAGAGTCTCAAAGGGCTTCCCAGGCCCACAGTTGACAATGATTCCCAACATCCCCTCCCCACTTGGGCAAGGGAAAACTCAAAACGCCATTTTGGCAAAAAAGAAACCTTGAGAAGGGACAGCAGATTGGGGGATCCCCCTTTCAGGATGACAAGGCTGCAATGGATGTCGAGTGGGCAACATTTATCACCTCGTATGGTGCTGTACAATGTTAATTAAGATGACATCAGAGTCCATTTAAAGAGATGATGCGCCTTCAGGAAAGTGGTTCTGTTTCAGGACCTGCCAACCAACAACATTTCAACATCGTTTGGGTGGAATGGAATCACCCTTGTTTCAGTTGTAACAATTCGGTTCCCTTTAGTTGTCACAGTGGTCGAGGAGGCACTTGAAAGCCAACAGGGGCCGTGTCTTGCTTGTTAATGGTTGGAATTGATTAAATGACTTCATCTCTTCGGAAGGGGGGCTGTAAATGGATTCGAAAGAAAAGAGTGACAGACACACCAACATAGTAATTGCGTACGTTTTAGGTCTATCCTAGAAACTCCGAAGGATTTTGAACCAACACAACATTCCGGTACACTTCAATCCTGGTAACACCCTGAGCTGAGATAAAGGCTGGTACACCACAAAGACTGGACAACCCATACACAGAAAAACCAGCCGTCCATGCTGTCCAATGCAGAGAGGAGTACAGTATACAGATTTCTATATTAGACTTCACAACGATCTGATTGGCCTGATCGGTATCAGCCGATAATTAGCATTTTATGCTGATCGGCTTTAATGTCATTCGCCGAATTGATCGGCTCCGCAAAAGACACGTAATTCCTGGATCAGACTACAAGACACCTTTGGTCTTTCACCATTGCACTAGGCGCTATACAATCTTGTATTCCGATACCACCGCATCCCGTCTTTTACGATCACTGGGCTTTATCTTGTCAACTCAAACACAACCGGATCCACTCGTTACCACGGCCACGACAACAACAATCGATCGGGTTATGTGTATTATAGGAACAAAATGGGGAAAAACGTGTGCTGGTGCTCACCGGTGCTCGGGAGAGGACTTTAATTCAAGGCTTGCTTGAGGTATGGTCACGTACTTTTAATACGATACGGCTCTCGCAAGCAGGCAACAAAACGTAATGTAGCATAGCAAGCTAATGCTAGCACTAACGGTTGTACCGGCGTTCTGTCGAATCATGCTCTTAAGTTTTGGTGTGTGTGAAGTAATTTAATTACAACAAAGTAATTTAATTCAAGTAAGTTAGCACCCGTTATTTCTGTCATGTTGTAATGTTGGTTTGACCTGACGAGATATTTTTTAAAGAAACTCAGTATACAGTACAGTATATAGAGAAAATGAACAAGTCATTTAAATAGACACCCCTGGGTCTGATGCCGCCCCTCGATTGATTGGGTGGGGTCCCCAGCCGCCGCGGTGCGGCCACAGCAATTACAGGACACCTCTGTCAGTCTTCGATACCGTTTCACATGCACAATTGACTTGCATGTATCCGCAGACACACACCCCTAGGACTCTTTCACTCGGTGTGGGGTCACGCACTTACTGCAACAAATAACTCATGAATATGCAAATCGCTTGTGTATCCCCTCACTTATACTACATATTTACATAATTAATGCCACCACACTTCAGTTGTTTAGCCGGGTCCACGACCCTTGTCCTGTCCTTGTCCTGTTCTATCTTGTCCTGCCCTTCCCTCACAGGGTGTAGCACTACATATTTAATGGTTCAATGTTGTAGATAATGTAATGATTGACTTCTCTCAGCCTGTTTACAATTAGTGCTTTGTCTTTTGTCTTTGTTTCTCTCTTCCTTCTAGAAACTTTGTTCTGTTCGACTGATCAAGTCTGATTCTCAATAAACCTCAATTATAATACCACAGCGGAAGCTTAAAAACTCCACTGTGACACAGTCAAACTGTTCCGGCATAAAAGGGATACGGATTTTCCATTCTGCTTGACCTAACAGCCAAACAGGACAAAAAAGGAAAAATCTTGCGATCGGTTATCGTCTTTTTAAACTCGCTGATCGGGGATCGGCCGCAAAAATCCTGATCGTGTAAAGCCTAGTATATATTGGGGAAACCAAGCAGCGGGCGCATGTAACAACACAGATGGGCTAACTTTACAGGTCAAGACCTCAATGAAAACAGCACTCGGTTTAGGACAAAAATGGATGGATTTTGGACAGAGAAGACAGGCGAGGGAGTCCATTTACATCAAGATTGAAAAACAATCTCTAAACAGAGGAGTGGGCTTACGAGATCACCTATCTCAAAGATATAATGCAGTCCTTTCATCCCTTCTGAAGATGTCCAATAATTTAGCCACTTACCAATAAAAAACAAGACAGATACACTTTTGTCCTTCAGGTGCCTCCACAAGCATTGGTACAACTGAATGGAACCTTTCCGAGGACAATTTGTCCCAAACAACTGTCTTTGGCTGCCAGAGGCCTCTCTCTAATGGATCTTAAAGACTTATTTTGCGTCCAAAAAAGTGAAGCTTTCTCGGCTGGGGTGCGCCTCTAACTTAGAGGATAAATATTTGGAATTTCCCCACAAACACTCAAACTAGAGCGATCCTACTGTATCTAGGCTTGGGCATGAACTGCTAAAGCCTGCTCGAATGAGAGGTGAACCATCTCGTGAGACAACAAGTGCGGTCCAGTTGTGATCGATTCAATGCCCTGAGAATCTCAAATAGTTGTGATTGGTTTTAATGGAATATTTTTTTTCATGAATGCATGTGATGATATTTTTCTCCTATATGCTTAAATCATTTTGCTGCAGGGACCTTCCTCAGTACGGACACAAGCAGTGGCAGTCCTACTTTGGGCGAACGTTTGATGTTTACACCAAGCTGTGGAAATTTCAGCAGCAGCACAGGTTATTTCCTTCAGTGGTTATTTTTCATAATTTGCATCTTTAAGTCCATGTTTTTAGTTTCAAAGCTGTCATTTTGCCAGATTTATGACTTCCAGATGGCAATTTGATTACAGTGATTTCATAATGAATAAAGTAGCACAAAAAAGGAAGTCAAAGGTATTCAATCACAGTTTTTCATGTTTTTAATGCAAACGTTTTTTGAACCATGCAAAATATCTGGTTTTTGACTATGTGATTTTTATTTAGTATTATTTGTTCCAATAAAAGTGGAAGAAATGCCAATTAAATAAATGTGATAGACCTTTAACCACCCTTTTTATTGTGGAACCAGAGGCTTCAAGCTCAGCCTCATCTTTTTTACAATATATCTATAAAATGTATAGTATCTCGAGCCTATAGACTTTTGGCAATGTACAATACACATACATTTAGAGTAGACAATCACTCTCAAAGGTGAGACCCCATCTCCACCAGAACCCACACAAGGCTGACAATTGGGTGTTCTTTATACAAACCGAGTCATTTGAAACTGTGTTCATAAATCATACATAGAGCACAATACACATCAGCATGGTCTTACAGCACTTGCTTGAATGCTTGGGCTGCGCTGTTCAAGCAGGTCCATCTGCAAATTCCTCAAATTTCACGCAATTGCGGCAAACAGAAGAAGAATCAAAACAAACCCGAAAAAGCAAAACAACAAAGAAGGGAACCAAAGTGTTGTGCAGCCATGTTGTTGCTGGGCCAGAAAGCAGGGGAAACCTTGGAGGGCTTTTGTCTGTGTGCATGCGGACATGCTACAACTGCCAGATCATAAAGGAAACTAGGAAAATAATAGAATGGGCAAAGTGTTTCATTTTGTACACGTACATCAACATTTCTTCTCTGCATTCAGAGATGCCAAGTGTTCCGGTTTGGATGCGGCGGTTGCCATGTATTCAATTCAATTGAATTAAACAGCAACAGCATTGATAGTATGAACATAATCCGACAAAAAAAAAAATAATCCACATTGAAAACACAGACATTGTCCTTCACAAAAAAACACACTGTAAAGGTTTTAAAAAGGTTTTGCTGTTGATGAGAATACGATTTTTATTGAGAATTGTGGCTCCAGGCATGTGCCGCTGAAGCACACAGATTTGTTCTTTCATTTTAAGAAAGTAGTCATAATATCTACTGGATGTGTCTAAAAAAAGAAACCTAACCTGACCACAAAATCAATATATATTTATGTCAACCTCTCCACCATCCATTGATGAAACAAAACCTGTCCAGGATGATTGTAGTACTGAGGTCTAGAATGGACAGTCACTGAGGACCTCCATGAGAAGGAAAAAACAATGGAAGAATAAAAAATAAACACCAGTCGACCCAGTCTGGCACGCTTGCAAGACGTAGTTAGTGCAGCAAAGATGGGCCACGTGTTGGCGTTCAAGTTCCCAAGCATCCGTCCATCCATTTTCTGAGCCGCTTCTCCTCACTAGGGTCGCGGGCGTGCTGGAGCCTATCCCAGCTGTCATCGGGCAGGAGGCGGGGTACACCCTGAACCGGTTGCCAGCCAATCGCAGGGCACATAGGAACAAACAACCATTCGCACGCACAGTCACGCCTACGGGCAATTTAGAGTCTCCGATGAATGCATGTTTTGGGGATGTGGGAGGAAACCAGAGTGCCCGGAGAAAAGCCACGCAGGCACGGGGAGAACATGCAAACTCCACACAGGCGGGGCCGGGGATTGAACCCCGGTCCTCAGAACTGTGAGGCAGACGCTCTAACCAGTCGTCCACCGTGCTGCCAGTTCCCAAGCAACAGCCTTAAAATACTAAAGACCCCAAAACAAAAACAAAACGTGCAAAGACCGAGGACAGTATATTACTCAAGTATTGAGATGTGTGCGGGGCTCGAAAGCATCCTCGTGACGACACGAGGATGCGGCTCCCCCACTATATATTATTCCATACGGTGGCCATTTGGTGGAATTGCACTTCCTTGTTCTTAAATAACTTCACCCAGTTCTGCCAGTGTAGTGTGCAATTGGCCATGAAACTATGCCCACAACTCGAAAAAAACTACATCTTCCCTGAAGTGTAATGAGTGCCCCAATGGTTAAGCTCATGCCTGCCACCGTGGGGGAACTAGGTTCAAGACCCTGACTGGACCATCCACCAACATCTCCCAGAGTCATGGCTGTGGTGTCCTTGAGCAAGACACTGATACCACGAACTGCTCCTCGGGTGCTGAAGTTGCCCCTTGCTCCAGTATGTTCCACTAACAAGTGTGTGTGTGTGTGTGTTCACTGTGATGGGTAAAATGCAGAGAACACATTTCATGTGCATACATGCGTGCATGTTCATGACAATAAAGATGATTCTATTCTATTTGGGCTAGGTCTTGCTGTCTCATCGTCAAAAATTGCTGAAACAACAACATTCTGTCATACACACTACTCCATTCTTTTTGTTCACCACAGCTGAGGAGATGGCTATTTCCAAATGGGTACATTGTTTGAAATGACGATCGATACAAACTTTATTCATCCACGAAGGAAAATCCCTGATCCACATCTTTTTCTTTCCAAGATGGCGGCGCATGCATACGCAGCAGCTGCTCTCTGTCCCAAATGGTGTTTTCCACCAAGAGTTTGGTGAGGCCACGGAGAAACACTTCCGGATGGCTTCGAGGAAATTCTGGTCCACCATCCGACGTCTCAGGAGGGGGAAGCAGTGCACCATCAATACTGTGTATAGTGGGGATGGGGCGCTGCTGACCTCGACTCGGGACGTTGTGAGTCGGTAGGGAGAATACTTCGAAGACCTCCTCAATTTCACCGTGATGAAGCGGAGTCTGGGTTCTCTGAGGCGAGCTCTCCTATCTCTGGGATTGAAGTCACCGAGGTGGTTCAAAAGCTCCTCGGTGGCAAGCCCCGGGGGCTGGATGAGATTCGCCCGGAGTTCCTAAAGGCTCTGGATGTTGTGGGGCTGTCCTGGTCGACACGCCTATGCAACATCGCGTGGACATCGGGGACAGTGCCTCTGGATTAGCAGACTTCTGTGGTGGTCCCCCTTTTTAAGAAGCGGGACCAGAGGGTGTGTTCTTAGTACAGGGGGATCACACTCCTCAGCCTCCCTGGTAAGGTCTATTCAGGGATGCTGGAGAGGAGGGTCCGTCCGGAAGTAAACTCTCGGATTCAGGAGGAGCAGTGTGGTTTTTGTCCTGGCCGTGGAACAATGGACCAGCTCTACACCCTCGGCATGGTCCTTGAGGGTGCATGGGAGTTCTCCCAATCAGTCTACATGTGTTTTGTGGACTTGGAGAAGGCGTTCGACCGTGTCCCTCTGGGAGTCCTGTGGGGGGTGCTTTGGCAGTATGGGGTACTGAACCCCCTGATACGGGCGGTTCGGTCCCTGTATGACCGGTGTCAGAGTTTGGTCCGCATTGCCGGCAGTAAGTCGGACTCGTTTCCGGTGAGTCCGACTTACTTACAATCTGCCGAAATTAGTTTTCTTCGCAGGGTGTCCGGGCTTTCCCTTAGAGATAGGGTGAGAAGCTCGGTCATCTGGGGGGATCTCAAGAGTAGAGCCGCTGCTCCTCCACATTGAGCCAGATGAGGTGGCATGTGATTCACAATGTTTTTACCCCCCTGAGAGGGGCCTACAAGGCCCTTCCCCTCCCCCACTTCGGCACCTCAGACCGTCTCACTGTTATGCTAAGGGTCCCTTGAGGCACTTAAAGACAGTTTTGCCACCACAGACTGGACCATGTTCAAACAGGCTGTGACCTACAACTCCATCACAGACCTTCAGGAGTATACAGAGACTGTTACTGCCTCCATCAGCAAGTGCGTGGATGATGTCCCCACCACTAAGTCCATCACTGTCCGTGCTAATCGGAAGCCATGGCTGTCGGGGGAGTTCTACAGACTAATGAAGGTCCTCAATGCGGCTTTTAGGTCTGGGGATGAGGAGGGCCGAGGACAACCAGGGCGAATCTGTCCCGTGGAATCAGGGAAGCCAAGAGGAAGTACTCCAGGAAGATCGCCCACCGCTTCAGTGACAGCAGTGACACCAGGGGTCTGTGGCAAGGTATTCAGACCATTACGGTCTATAAACCCTCACCACAAAACTGCAACAGCTCCACCTCCCTGCTAAATGAGCTGAATGACTTCTTCGCTCGCTTTGAGGCACACAACAGCACCCCTACACACAAGACTCCACCCCCTCCTGGTGACTAAGTGCTGACACTGACCTGGGACAGCGTGAAAAGATCTCTCGATAGGATCAATACACGAAAAGCCCCGGGCCCAGATAGCATACCTGGTTGTGTTCTGATGGACTGTGCAGCTGAACTCACACGTCTTCACGGACATCTCAAACACCTCCTTGAGTCAGGATGTTGTCCCCACGTGCTTCAAAGCCACCACCATCATCCCATCCTGATGAAGTGCTTTGAGCGGCTAGTCATGCACCACATAAAGTGACCCCCCCCACCCTCCTTGGACCCCTTCCAGTTTGCATATCGGTCCAGCCGGTCAACTGATGACGGCGTCTCTACCGGCCTCCACTCTGTCCTCACACACCTGGACTCTAAGGACTCATATGTCAGAATGCTGTTGCTAGACTTCAGGTCAGCATTCAATACCGTCATCCCTCAACTACTGATCTACAAACGGGACCAGCTGGGGCTCAACACTTCAATGTGCAACTGGCTGATGGACTTTCTGACCAGGAGACTGCAGGCAGTACGGGTCGGCAGCAACACATCCAGCACCATCACTCTGAACAGTGGGGCCCCTCAAGGTTGTGTGTTGAGCCCCCTCCTCTTCACCCTGCTGACCTATGACTGCACACCGACATACGGCTCAAACCTCTTCATCAAGTTTGCAGATGACAGGAGATTGTTGTGGACTTCAGGAGAGAGCACTCCCAGCATGCTCCCCTGAACATCAACGGTGCTGCGGTGAAGACTGTGCACAGCACCATGTTCCTCAGAGTGGACATCACCGAGGACCTCTCCTGGACCAGCAACACCTCATCACTGGCCAAGAAAGCTCACCAGCGTCTCCACTTCTCTACGTCCTGCACAAGCTGAGAAGAGCCAGAGCACCCGACCTCCATCATGTGCTCGTTCTACAGAAGTACCGTAGAGAGCATCTTTACCAACTGCATCACTGTGTGGTACGGAGCCTGCACCGCATCCTGTCGCAAGACTCTCCATCGCATAGTGAGGGCAGCTGAGAACTTCTCTTCCTTCCCTGCAGGTCACCGGCCTCACCCGCAAAGCCCTCCGCATAGCGGGTGATGCCACCCATCCATCAGACAGCCTCTTCAGTCTGCTGCCATCAGGCAGGAGCGTGCGGAGTATGCGGGCCAGGACTAGCCGACTCAAAGACAGTTTTATTCATCAGGCTGTCAGGAGTATGAACTCTCTGCCCGCTCTGCCCCCACTACCCTCTGGGGCAGCCGTTGCTCAATGGTTAAGACCATCACCTGCCACCGCGGGGGACCTAGGTTCAAGCCCCCGACTGGACCATCCTGCCAACATCCCCCGGACTCATGGCTGTGGTGTCCTTGAGCAAGACACTGATACCCCGAAATGCTCCCCGGGCGCTTCAGCTGCCCCCTGCTCCAGTGTGTTCCACTAACGTGTATGTGTTCACTGTGATGGGTTAAATGCAGAGAACAAATTTCATGTGCATGCATGCATGTTCATGACAATAAAAGGTGATTCTTCTTCTTCTTCTTCTTCTTCTTCTTCTTCATGAGATACTATCACTCAACCAAATTCAAAAGAGCCACTTTTTTTTTCTAATGCGGTGAAGCTTATTCTCTAAAACCATTGTTCTCTTTGTTTTGCATTGATATCCAGCTGAGTGTTCCAGTCAAGCAAACTGCTCGAGAGTTATACATTTGATTTGTAGCAACTGGCTGCTATGTACCATTTTATATCTATGTAAACAAATATTGAACACTGATTCTGCATTTAGGATTTGTTGCTTTTAAATAATATGTATTTTTTTGACAGGCAGATTCTGGACAGCCGCTATGGCTTGAAGAGATGGCAGATTGGGGAAGTTGCATCCAAAATTGGACAGCTTTACTACCACTACTAGTGAGTCGTACAATGTTTTTTTTTTTTTCCTTTTCCTACTGTGGGTATTTGCCATTCCCATGTTTGTCCTAAAATGACTGTCAGATCCATAAATATTGGGACATCGACACAATTCTCATCTTTTTGGCCCTAAACACCACCACAATGGATTTGAAATGAAACGAACAAAATGTGCTTTAACTGCTGACTTTCAGCTTTAATTTCAGGCTATCCATCCATCGATGCATCTATCTTCTGCTTATCCAAGGTTGGGTCACGGGGGCAGCAGCTTCAGCAGGGAAGTCCAGAATTCCATCTCCCCAGCTACTTGTACAGCTTTTCCGGGCACATCCTGAGATGTTCCTAGGCCAGCCGGGAGACTTAGTCTCTCCGGCGTTTCCTGGGTCGTCCCCAGGGCCTCCGCTCATTGGGGCGTGCTGGGAACACCTCACCGGGTGTTCCGGAGGCATCCTAACCAGATAACCTAGCCACCTCATCTGCCTCCTTCTCGATGCAGCGCCTCTACTTTGAGCCTCTCCTGGATGACCGAGCTTCTGACCCTATCTCGAGGGGAGAGCCCGGACACTTTGCGGGCGAAGCTCTTTTTGGCAGCTTGTATTTGCGATCTTGTTCTTTCGGTAACGACCCACAGCTCCTGACCATAGGTGAGGGTAGAAACGTAGATCGACCTTCTTCACCATGACAGACTGACACAGAGTCTGCGTTGCTGACGAGCAGTCATGCCAGTAATGCGTTACTCCAAAATGCTGCCATATTGAGTGACGAGCAAAGTAACGCATTACTTTTCCCGGGAAAGTAGTCAGATTACAGTTACTTCTTCAAAGCAACAATAGTTACTTTTGAGTCATCTAGATTTCTCGCCAAGTTCAAATTTATGGCTGGTTATTCATACAAAGAGCAGTCTAGCAGTTCAAAAGTATTATACCGATCACACAGGCTGCTCGTTACTGAATAAACACAACGGAGCGATTGGGAGGTGATTATTTATTATACAATGCACAGTACACTATGCACGATTTCACTGTCGCCACACTGTTTTTATTTTGCCTCGTAAAAAATGTATTTGGTTGTTGTTACTTTTTTATTTACACATTAAGAATACCGTTTTACTGCCGTGTTAAGCGCGCAATACATTGTGGGTTAATTATTCATACTGAAGTGCGCGGTAATAAATTGTCTCCCCAAATTGAATACAAATTTGGAAGTAGAAGCCTCCAAGTAAAACTTAACCATCCTGACATCAAAAACTCCTCAATGTAGGTACGTTCTAGCATTTCACCTTTATTTCTGTCCAAGGGCAGGTGACCTGCTTAATACCAATAACCTCAAGAGTGTCCCCTACATTTTTAAGTCGAACTAACCTTTGTTCTTGCTCTCCATTTTACAGTTGTGCATGATTTGCAACCACGCTGTCCACAGTCCCTTGAGCTACCATATGCTCCGCCGATCGTAAAAAAACCTCGTACACGCGTTAATTGATCTATTATTTAATTTATCTTCCAGAATATCATATCCCTACACACAATACGTACACTTTATTTATTTATGTAATAAATATAATGGGTACCCTTTAAAGCACTTTATAAATATTTACATATATATTCAAATAATTATATTCATCTAAGTTCTCGGGTTTACACAATTCATAAGACGTATCACACAGAATATTTCTACCATTCACACATAGTCCACATTTTTTTTTTCTTTCTTTCTTCTCTACAATAGAGGCCTGCGGAGGACGTGTCTGTGGCACGTAGAACCACTTGTCCGATCCGATTACTCTTGGAATGTCGGGATATAATGGTTAACCAGCACTTGGATGACAGAGCGCGCGTCCTCTTTTGCACAAGGATAGGCTTTGGGCCATCCAGAAAAAGTGTCGACAATCATTAATAAGTACCTTATGCCTTGGACTGGGACCACCATTGTCGGTTCAGTCCATTACAGCCACATCGTTCGGGCATCGGCCCATCTCAGTGTGTTGCAGTTCCCTCTTCGTTGTAGAGCCAACACTGAAATTTTGACATATATTCACAAAAAACACAAAAATCTTTTACCTTGCGCAGAAGACCAGGGTGCCACCAAACGCGCAGCTTGTACAGCATTGACACGTAACTCTCATGTGTCGGGGCGTGTGCTTCCTCAACCACTAACCACACGAGCTTTCCTGTAGTGAACACCAGACTCCTAGGGCCTCTCGTCCGGCCAAGTCACAGCTTCTCCTTGCCGTCATACTCAGCATCTTTCTTTTGCCATTCACGTTTGTCTTCCTCTGGCGCCGCGCACTACATCAACTGTTAATGCAGGGTGAAAGTCAATCAACGGATCCTGTTTAACAACATATTTTCCTTCAGCATCCATTTGACAGCCTGCTACTTTTTTTAGCCACGGCATCAGCCGCACCATTAATAAATAGTAACACTCTGACCTTCAGATAACTCCAGTGCCCTGCACATGGCCAGCAGTTCTGCAGCTCGAGCGGAGGGTTTCACAAAATCATTTGTGGACCAAAGCGTTTGGAATTCAGAATTTGGGTCTCCGCGATGTCTTCAGCGGACTCTTGTTTACAGGGATACTACGGCACGTTAACAAAAGCAGTCGGGTCGACCTCGGAGTCACGGATGCACATAGACCCCCATCTGCAGGCCCCTTGGACCACGGTGAGTCCGGCAGCGAATTCAACAGCTGTGCGGCGTCCTCATGGTCTGAGAGCTCTCTGCCATAAAATCGCGCCAAAGTCACACCATTCAACATTCCCCGTCCACTGTGGCACCCTGAATACAAAAACATTCAGTACTAGGGGAGAGTACAACACATTGGGTATTTGACCTTGTTGCCAATCATTTTCCAAATGACATTTCCTTACCATGGGTCGCAGTTCTCGGGCTTCATGACCTAATGCAAGTGCAAGTGAAATGTCTGGAAAAGATGTCGAACTCATCATAAACCACTCACTCTGCTCTGGCGGCAAGGTGGAGGCAGCTGCCACACCTTGCTTCCCTATGTAAATACCTGTACTATTGAGCATCCAGTTTTCATCCTGTATTAACTCAAAGGCTTCTCTGTAAAAAAAAAAATCGTCATTTTTATCATAGTAAAGTGTGAGATGGAGGGGATCGATCGGAGGGCTGTAGGAGGGAAGAGAGTCGATTCAGGGCTTCCAAGGCCGAGTAGACGCCGCCTCCCGCCTTTGTTTCTGGTTGAAGTCGGCCCCAATATATGTCAGCGGTCGCTTCCGGAAGTTCATGTTGCACCATGTTCCATCCGGAGGACACTTTGCCACTCTCAGTTTATCACGGTCCCATCTGGGAACCGTATCGTCAGTCCGTCCGGGCTGCAAAGGATGGTAGGCCTGGTTTTGATAAGCAGATCTGTTGTTGCCAGGGTGCCAGGCCGCGTCCACCTCTCCCGTGTGGCCTCTCCGGGTCCCACTGTAGGTCTCTGTTGCATCAGTGGGGGAGCACTACATTGCCGATACCAGTGTCCATACTGACCACAGTTGAAGCATGCTTGGTCCGGTGGTGGTCGGTGAGCGCTTCCTCTGCCCCCGTTGCTGTATTCCCTATCACAACTCCCGCCTCGTCCCCCCGTTGACCTCTGCACCATCCACATCTGCTTTTCTGCTTCCATTTTTTTTTTTTTGGGTTTGTTGTCAATGGCCACTTTTCGTGCCTGGGCCAATTGCAACTTCAAAAGTTGTTCCTGCATGTCTTTTACCTCGTCAGATGATTTGTTTTGTTTGTCGAAAAAAAAGTTTAAAAAGGTGAGACACATGACTATTAAAGTAGCTATCTCCCCCTTCCATGAGGTCAGGGTATTTAATAAGTTCAGTCCTAACTTCAGCTGGCAACGTGTCAAGCAAAGCAATTCTATAAATAACATTTGCCTCCCTTAAACGGGAGGGATGTGACACTGTCTTATCTGTCCAAATACTTACGCAATTTTCAAAGTGAGAACTGGGATCCATGAGAGATTTGATGCCACGGATGACCGCAAACACTGGAGGAACAAAAGCGGCAAGTCAAATTTCAGGTTTGACATTATTCAGACCAGCCTGTGTCAAAATATCATCTGTTTATCCATCCATCCATCCATCCATCTTCTACCGCTTATCTGAGGTCAGGTCGCGGGGGCAGTAGCTTTAGCAGGGACGCCCAGACTTCTCTTTCCCCAGCCACTTCATCCATCTCTTCCGGGGGGATCCCGAGGCGTTCCCATCCCAGCCGAAGGATGTAGTCTCTCCAGCGTGTCCTGGGTCATCATCGGGGTCTCCTCCCGGTGGGACGTGCCCGGAACACCTCACCGGGGAGGTGTCCGAATCAGATGCCCCAGCCACCTCATCTGGCTCCTCTCGATGTGAAGGAGCAGCGGCTCTACTCTGAGATCATCCCGGATGACCGAGCTTCTCACCTTATCTCTAAGGGAGAGCCCGGACACCCTGCGGAGGAAACTCATTTCGGCCGCTTGTATTCCCACAGGCCAAAAAGGCTCGATAGAACTCCTTCTTCAGCTTGACGGCATCCCTCACCATTGGTGTCCACCAACGCTTTCGGGGATTGCCGCCACGACAGGCACCGACCACCTTACGGCCACAGCTCCGGTCGGCCGCCTCAGCAATGGAGGCACGGAACATGGTCCACTCGGACTCGATGTCCTTCGCCTCCCCCGGAACATGAGCAAAGTTCTGTCGGAGGTGGGTGTTGAAACTCCTTCTGTCAGGGGATTCCGCCAGACGTTCCCAGCAGACCCTCACAATACGTTTGGGCCTGCCACGTCGGACCGGCATCTTCCCCCATCATCGGAGCCAACTCACCACCTGGTGGTGATCAGTTGACAGCTCCGCCCCTCTCTTTACCCGAGTGTCCAAGACATGTGGCCGCAAGTCCGCTATCTGTTCCTGCCCCCGACTTAAACAATGTTTAAAAGAGGAAGTACGGAATCGCTGTTGTCTGATTGTTCCATGGTCCCATCTGAGGTCATCATTGCTCTGCAGAATGATGTCCATTTGCCGCTGGCTCCAGGCGCGGTCTTCTCATGTTTACAGCAACCCCCCGCAGCCATTGTCTTCTCCGACATCTGTTCTTTGTGGCCTCCGCATGCACCTTGCTGGGAGCTTACCTGCAACACACTCCCACACCCTTATCTGATTTCCATTTTATACTTTCTGCAATAAACACCCTCATTTACCCCCAGACCAGTTCACAATAAAACCATTTAATCCCCCTTTTGAGCTCTGATTTTCAATAAAACCCTTTACTATCTATCTATCTATCTATCTATCTATCTATCTATCTATCTATCTATCTATCTATCTATCTATCTATCTATCTATCTATCTATCTAATCTACCTCCTCTATCAGTTAAGAGTCTTTAACCACGGCTCGTTGTTATTGAACATGCGAATGACTTTGTTGGTACACACACGTCTTCACAGAACCTGATATAGGTTGCAACAGTGTCCGATGGAATGCAGCCCTATGGGGGGGCACAAGTCAGTGCAAACTGTAGGCCGGTCCCAAGCCCGGATAAATGCAGAGGGTTGCGTCAGGAAGGGCATCCGGCTTAAAACCTTGCCAAACAAATATGAGCGTTCATCCAAAGAATTCCATACCGGATCGGTCGTGGCCCGGTTTAACAACGTCCGCCACCGGCGCCGTCAACCTGCAGGGCGCTGTTGGAAATTCAGCTACTGTGGGTCGAAGTCGAAGTCGAAGAAGAAGAAGAAGAAGAAGAGGTGGAAAGCGGGTTCTTCGGCAGAAAGAGAAGAGGAAAACACAGAGCCTAGAACTGAATGTGGGGACTTTGAATGTTGGGACTATGACAGGAAAATCTCGGGAGTTGGTTGACATGATGATTAGGAGAAAGGTTGATATATTGTGTGTCCAGGAGACCAGGTGGAAAGGCAGTAAGGCTAGAAGTTTAGGGGGAGGGTTTAAATTATTTTACCATGGTGTAGATGGGAAGAGAAATGGAGTCGGGGTTATTTTAAAAGAAGAGTTGGCTAAGAATGTCTTGGAGGTGAAGAGTATCAGATCGAGTGATGAGGCTCAATTTGAAATTGAGGGTGTTATGTGTAATGTGATTAGTGGCTATCCCCCACAGGTAGGATGTGACCTAGAGGTGAAAGAGAAATTCTGGAAGGAGCTAGATGATGTAGTTCTGAGCATCCCAGACAGAGAGAGAGTCGTAATTGGTGCAGATTGTAATGGACATGTTGGTGAAGGTAATAAGGGTGATGAAGAAGTGATGGGTAAGTACGGTATCCAGGAAAGGAACTTGGAGGGACAGATGGTGGTAGACTTTGCAACAAGGATGCAAATGGCTGTAGTGAACACTTTTTTCCAGAAGAGGCACGAACATAGGGTGACCTACAAGAGCGGAGGTAGAAGCACACAGGTGGATTACATCTTGTGCAGACGATGTAATCTGAAGGAGGTTACCAACTGTAAGGTAGTGGTAGGGGAGAGTGTGGCTAGACAGCATAGGATGGTGGTGTGTAAGATGACTCTGGTGGTGGGGAGGAAAATGAGGAAGACAAAGGCAGAGAAGAGAACCATGTGGTGGAAGCTGAGACAGGACGAGTGTTGTGCAGCTTTTCGGGAAGAGGTGATACAGGCTCTCGGTGGACGGGAAGAGCTTCCAGAAGACTGGACCACTGCAGCCAAGGTGATCAGAGAAGCAGGCAGGAGAGTACTTGGTGTATCTTCTGGCAGGAAAGGAGAGAAGGAGACTTGGTGGTGGAACCTCACAGTACAGGAAATCATACAAGGAAAACGGTTAGCTAAGAAGAAGTGGGACACTGAGAGGACCGAGGAGAGGCGAAAGGAATACATTGAGATGCGACACAGGGCAAAGGTAGAGGTGGCAAAGGCAAAACAAGAGGCATATGATGACATGTATGGCAGGTTGGACACTAAAGAAGGAGAAAAGGATCTATACAGGCTGGCCAGACAGAGGGATAGAGATGGGAAGGATGTGCAGCAGGTTAGGGTGATTAAGGATAGAGATGGAAATATGTTGACTGGTGCCAGCAGTGTTCTAGGTAGATGGAAAGAATACTTCGAGGAGTTGATGAATGAGGAAAATGATAGAGAAGGAAGAGTAGAAGAGGCAAGTGTGGTGGACCAGGAAGTGGCAATGATTAGTAAGGGGGAAGTTAGAAAGGCATTAAAGAGAATGAAAAATGGAAAGGCAGTTGGTCCTGATGACATTCCTGTGGAGGTATGGAAGCATCTAGGAGAGGTGGCTGTGGAGTTTTTGACCAGCTTGTTCAATAGAATTCTAGTGCGTGAGAAGATGCCTGAGGAATGGAGGAAAAGTGTACTGGTGCCCATTTTTAAGAACAAAGGTGATGTGCAGAGCTGTGGCAACTATAGAGGAATAAAGTTGATGAGCCACACAATGAAGTTATGGGAAAGAGTAGTGGAGGCTAGACTCAGGACAGAAGTGAGTATTTGCGAGCAACAGTATGGTTTCATGCCTAGAAAGAGTACCACAGATGCATTATTTGCCTTGAGGATGTTGATGGAAAAGTACAGAGAAGGTCAGAAGGAGCTACATTGTGTCTTTGTAGATCTAGAGAAAGATCTATGACAGAGTACCCAGAGAGGAACTGTGGTACTGCATGCGGAAGTCTGGAGTGGCAGAGAAGTATGTTAGAATAATACAGGACATGTACGAGGGCAGCAGAACAGCGCTGAGGTGTGCTGTCTGTGTGACAGAAGAATTTAAGGTGGACGTGGGACTGCATCAGGGATCAGCCCTGAGCCCCTTCCTTTTTGCAGTGGTGATGGATAGGCTGAGAGATGAGGTTAGACTGGAATCCCCGTGGACCATGATGTTTGCAGATGACACTGTGATCTGCAGTGAAAGCAGGGAGCAGCTGGAGGAACAGTTAGAAAGATGGAGGCATGCACTGGAAAGAAGAGGAATGAAGATTAGCCGAAGTAAAACAGAATATATATGCATGAATGAGAGGGGTGGTGGGGGAAGAATGAGGCTACAGGGAGAAGAGATGGCAAGGGTAGAGGACTTTAAATACTTGGGGTCAACCGTCCAGAGCAATGGTCAGTGTGGTCAGGAAGTGAAGAAACGGGTCCAAGCAGGTTGGAACGGGTGGAGGAAGGTGTCAGGTGTGTTATGTGACAGAAGTGTCTCTGCTAGGATGAAGGGCAAAGTTTATAAAACAGTGGTGAGGCCAGCCATGATGTATGGATTAGAGACAGTGGCACTGAAGAGAAAACAGGAAGCAGAGCTGGAGGTGGCGGAAATGAAGATGTTGAGGTTCGCTCTCGGAGTGACCAGGTTGGATAAAATTAGAAATGAGCTCATCAGAGGGACAGCCAAGGTTCGATGTTTTGGAGACAAAGTTAGAGAGAGCAGACTTCAATGGTTTGGACACGTCCAGAGGAGAGAGAGTGAGTATATTGGTAGAAGGATGATGAGGATGGAGCTGCCAGGCAAGAGAGCTAGAGGAAGACCAAAGAGAAGGTTGATGGATGTCGTGAGGGAAGACATGATGGCAGTTGGTGTTCGAGAGGAGGATGCAGGAGATAGGCTCTCATGGAAAAGGATGACGCGGTGTGGCGACCCCTAACGGGACAAGCCGAAAGGAAAAGAAGAAGTGTCCGTATATTTATCCAGGTTGCCATTTGAAGTTTCCAAGACACTCCAGTCTGTGCAGTCTAAACAGATTTGAAGTTCTATCTTTGCTTCATTGGTCCACGTCTTCACTGTTTTCACCGTAGGCTTCGCACATTTAAGTTTTTGCTTGAATGTTGGGATTAAGTGAGTTAAGCAGTGATCAGGTGAGCCCAGAGCAGCATGGTGGATAGCATGGTATGCGTTATTTAGCGTAGTATAACAGTGTGCTGCTTGTAGTTAGGGAGTTTGTGGTTGATTTGCTTTGTTAAAGTCCCCAAGAATAATTAGCAGTGCGGCATTCGTGTTAACTTGAGGAGGAATCTAAACACCTGTGAGTATGAAAGCTGCACTCACGTAGTGACTAGATTGACTTGCAGTTCAAAAACAGCGACTCCAAGTCCGGGCTGCAGTGTGTGCTGAGCTCCGTGATGTCGGTACACAGTTTTTCGTCGATATAGAAGCATAAGCCGCCGCCTTTTGTTTTCCCCGATAACTCAGTGACGCGCTCTTCCCGGTGTACTTTGAAACCCGGAAGCATTACGGCGCCATCAGGGAGTGCATTCACAAAGCCATGTCTCCGTGAAGCACAGGACGGCGGTACGTCCGAAGTCTTTACTGGTCTTTGAGAGAAGAGGAAGCTTTTCCATTTTGTTGGGTAGGGAGCGTAGATTCGCGAGGTGAATCGACGGGAGCGGCATTCAGAATCCTCTCCTACGGACCTTGACCTGGATTCCGGCTTGTTTCCCCCTATGAAATCTTCCCTTGTGTAAGTGAGTCGCGTAATGTCTCCAAAGACGAATGAAAAACACAAAAACATAGACAATATTAGAGGCAACTAGATGTAACTGAGGCGACCACACGGTTAGGCGCCATCTTGATCCAGTGTGATCTTCCTCTAGTTGGAAGACAAACTCAGGCCCCCCTTCTTTAAAATTAAAACCACCACCCCAGTCTGCCAATCCAGAGGTACTCTCCCCGGTGCCTGCGCAATGTTGCAGATATTGTCAGAATTTCTTCGAAGCTTTCCAGAAGTCATTCTCTATGGCCTCACCGAACTCCTCCCATGCCCAAGGTTTTGCCTTACAGACCACCAAAGCTGCATTCTGCTTGGCCAACCGGTACCCATCAAGAGTCCCACAGGCCAAAAATCCCCGATAGGACTTCTTCAGCTTCGGTCGACCGGCTCAGCAATGGAGGCGCGAAACATGGTCCACTCTGACTCAATGTCCCCCACCTCCCCCGCAACGTGAGCGAAGTTCTGTCGGTGGTGGGAGTTGAAACTCCTTCTGACAGGGGATTTTGCCACACGTTCCCAGCAGACCCTCACAATACTTTTGGGCCTGCCAAGTCGGAACGGCATCTTCTCCCACCATCGGAGCCAGCACACCACCAGGCGGTGATCAGTTGACAGCTCCGCCCAACTCTTCACCCGAGTGTCTAAGACATCCTGCAAGGCCTATGACACGACCACAAAGTCGATCATCGAACTGCGGTCTATGGTGTCCTGGTGCCAAGTGCACATATGAACTGATATGGGTTCTGATCGGTTGGGGTCCCCCAATCACGCCCTTCCGGGTCTTACTGTCATTGCCCAGTCCCCCGGCAGAACGATGGAGTCCCCAGCGGGAGCGCTCTCCAGCATCCACTCCAAGGACTCCAAAAATGGTGGGTACTCTGAACTGCTGTTTGGTGCAGGTAGCCTCCGAAGGCAGAGGGAGGCTACCCTCTTATCCACCGGGTTGAACCCCAATGTACAGGCGCCAAGCTGGAGGGCAATAAGTATACCCACACCTGCTCGGCGCCTCTCACCATGGGCAACTCCAGAGTGGAAGAGAGTCCAACCCCTCTCAAGATGACTGGTATCAGAGACCAAGCTGTGTGTGGAGGCGAGCCCGACTATTTCGAGGCGGAACTTCTCAACCTCACACACCAGCTTGGGCTTCTTCGCTGCCACAGAGGTAAGGTTCCACGTCCCAAGAGCCTGATTCTGTTGTTGGGGATCGGACTGCTAAGGTCCTTGTCTTCGGCCACCACCCAGCTCACACTACACCCAACCTCTATGGCTCCTCCCACAGGTGGTGAGCCCATGGGAAGGGGTACCCACGTTACCCTTTCGGCTGTGCCCGGCCGGGCCCAATGGATACACACCCTGCCACCAAACACCAGCCTGGACCCGGTGACCCACTTCCGGGCAAGGGATCTGATGTCCATTTATGTTAGTCGTCATAAGGGTTCATTTGAGCCGTGCTTTGTCTGGTCACTCACCTCGGACCTGTTTGCCATGGGTGACCCTGCCAGAGGCATATAGCCCCAGACAACTTAGCTCCGAGGATCACACAAACCCCTCCACCATGATAAGGTGACGGCACAAGGAGGTGTGTGTGTGTGTGTATATATATATGTATATGTTTATGGAATCTGGGAGGAAACCGGAGTGCCTGGAGAAAACCCACGCAGGCACAGGGGAGAACTCCACATTTTCTAAATTTGAACCTGGGTTCTCAACACTGTGAGGCAGACGTGCTAACCATTCAATAACCCCCTCACAGTTCTGAGGACCCGGGTTCAAATCCAGCCTCGCCTGTGTGGAGTTTACATATTCTGTCAGTACCTGCATGTGTTTTCTCCGGGTACTCCGGTTTCTTCCCACATCCCAAAAACGTGTGGTAGGTTGATTGAATACTCGTAGGTATTACCAGCTCTACACCCTCGGCAGGGTCCTCGAGGGTAAATGGGAGTTCGCCCCAACCAGTCTACATGTGTTTTGTGGACTTGGAGAAGGCCTTTGACCGTGTTCCTCAGGGATTCCTGTGTGGGGTGCTTCAGGAGTATAGGGTACAGAACCCCTTGATACGGGCTGTTTGCTCCCTGTACGACCGGTGTCAGAGTTTGGTCCGCATTGCCGGCAGTAAGTCGGACTCGTTTCCGGTGAGGGTTGGACTCCGCCAAGGCTGCCCTTTGTCACCGATTATGTTCATAACTTTTTTGGACATAATTTCTAGGCGCAGCTGATGCTTCTAGGGGTCCGGTTTGGTGGCCTCAGTTTTGCATCTCTGCTTTTTGCAGATGATGTGGTTCTGTTGGCTTCATCAAGCCGTGATCTCCAACTCTCACTGGACCCCGGGGACGACCCAGGACATGCTGGAGAGACTACGTCTCTCAGCTTGCCTGTGAACGCCTCGGAATCCCCCCCCCCCCCCCCCCCCCCACCCGGAAGAGCTGGAGGAAGTGGCTGGGGAGAGGGAAGTCTGGGCGCCCCTGCTAAAGCGACCCGATCTCGAATAAGCGTTAGAAAATGGATGGATGGACGGTTGTGGGCATAAAACGTAAGTGGGAAGCCAATTATACCACCATAGATTTGCCTCGATCAGGTGCTCCTTGGACGATTTGTGGCAGAGGAGTGCAAAGAAGAATCATAAGAATTGCCCAAGAGGCAAGGACCACCTGTGGAGAGTTTAAAAAAGACCTGGAATTGTACTGTTGTCACAAGGAAAACTGAGCAATGCACTCCGCCGCCATGGCCTATATGCACGCGCACCACAGAAGACCCCATTGCTGGGGGAAAAAAAAACAAAAAAAAACGTCAAAGCTCGTTTAAAGTTTGCTGAACAACATTTGGACAAGCCAGTTAAATACTTGGAGAATATAATCTGGTCTGATGAGAGCAAAAGTGAACTCTTTTGATGCCATAATGCACAGCACGTTTGGAGTGGAAATGGCCACTGCACATCACCCTAAAAACACCATACCCATTATTGAAGGAAGGACGAATCAGTACCAAGACATTCTTGACAAAAATCTGCTGCCTTCTACGAGGATGATGAAAATGAAATGTGGGCGGACATTTCAGCAGGATAATGATCCAAAACATACTCCCAAGGAAAATCTCAATTGGTTTCAAAGAAAAAAAATAAAGCTGCAAGAATGGCCCAGCCAATCACCTGACTTGAATCCAATCGAAAATCTATGGAAAGAACTGAAACTCAAGGTCCATAAAAGAAGCCCACGGAAAATTCAAGATTTGAAGACTGCTTGTGTGGAAGAATGGGCCAAAATCACACCAGAACAATGCATGCAACTAGTTTCTCCATACAGGAGGTGTCTTGAAGCTGTCATTGCAAACAAAGACTTTTGTACAAAGTATGAAATAAATACCAGTTGGGGTGTTCAATACTTTTTCCCTGTGTCATTTCACATTATTACACACAACTGAATTTCTGAGCTTATTTGTTGTACTTTCTTTGTACGTATGGGTTACTTGGGTTGTTGGGTTGTAGTGAGAAAAATAGTGACGTGTTAAATACTTATTTCAGCCGCTGTATGTGTCCTGCGATTGGCTGGCAACCAGTTCAGGGTATACCCCGCCTCCTGCCCGCAGTTAGCTGGGATAGGCTCCAGCATACCCGTGACTCGTGCGGTTAAGCGGTGTAGAAAATGGATGGATAATAATGTGGCTTTGGGTTGGTATTACTTTACTTCAAATCCACTGTGGTGGTGCATCTAAATGCAAAATTATAAAAAACCGAATGTTTTGTCAGTAGTGCACTATGCTTTAATTTTTTTCTCACAATTCTATTTTTTCCCCAACTTTTGACAGCCTGCGTACATCTGAAACAAGTTACCTGAATGAGGCATTTTCTTTCTACTCAGCCATCCGACAGCGGTCTTACTACTATCAGGTCAACAGAGAGGACAGGTTTGTTGAAAAAAATAAGATGAAATTAATTACCTCCTTACATAACAAACAGTATTGTATCCCAGTGTTCTTTTCCCCCCCTTCATCTTATTTTTAGCGCATCATGCTCTAGCATCTCTGCCCTGTTCTCTGCATTTGCCGATCAAATGCTAGCCAGCTGCAAGTTTTCCCTCATCACATGCATAATTCTCCCCTTTGGCCTTCTTCTTTACCTCCTAACCTGGTGGCTCCATTTTCAGCATCCTTCTGCTGATGTATTCAGCGTCCCTCCTCCAAACCTTCCACTCAGTGCTGTCCTTCTGATGAGCTAATTCCTGATCCTGTCCACCCTAGTCACTCCCAAAGAGAACCTTTACCACCTCCAGCTCTGTCTACTGACTTCTGGTTATTGCTACCATCTCCAAAACCTACAATATGGCTGTTTGCGCTCCTGTCCTACAAATCTTTCCTTTCGCTTCAGCTGGTACTCTTCCGTCACTGATCCCCCTTTACACTTTCCTCAACCTGCTCCAGCCTGCCTGCACTCTTGTTGCCTCTCGTCCGCACTCCCCATTACTCTGAACAGTTGATCCCAAGTACAGTGGAACCTCGTGTTACGAATTAGTAATTTGTTGCATGAACGAAACGTAAGTAAACCCAAGAAAATGTTTCCCATTGAAATGAATACAAATGCAATTTACAAACCATTGGGCCTCATTCACTCATAAATGCGTAGAACCTTTCTTGTTCTGCGCTGAAGTTGACCATATACGCAAATTTGCCGTCAGATTCATGACATGTACATAGTGGTGTGTACCGGCCAGTTTTCTTCGTACCACTGTGCGTATGCTAATGAATCAGAATTCATTCCAAATGCTGGGCTCGGGCCCGCAGCCTCCGATCTGCATAAACCACGCCCCTATTTCCCTTTACAAGGGCATCACAGAAAAGTATAAATCACATTGTTGTAGGTATTAGAAAGAATACATTACAGCAATCCATTTATAACAAAACAGACTTACTCAAATATATGTAACCTAATTACTTGTCTTAAAAAAAAAATCCAGAATTTCAATCGTGAGGCACACTGCCCGACAGCAAGCAGAGTAAGGGAAGAGGCATAGTTTTACATCACTTCTCAGACAGTGGAGTTTCCCTGAGCATGAATAGATTTGTTCTCAATCTATTTTCCCCACTTTAAATTGGGTAATAATGCGTAAATAAAACGGACAACTTGGGGACAAAAGGTATAGCACCTGCAAAATCCATCGTCCTATGCAGTCTGTCAGCTGACAGTTCGATTGAGCATAGGCAGCCCTCGACTGTCACTTCTTCGTCACCGCCGATAATGTTTTCGCCCAACATGTTCACCGCCCTTATGTTCATAAATTATCCTGTTTAATTCTTATTCCAAGAACCCAATATTAATCTGAGTACCATGTTTTGATGAGTGCTGGCACATACAATGTATTGTTGCTTTTATTATTAATATTATTTTTTGGGGGGGGAATTCCCCTTTAAAAGAAGAATTGCTCTGAGGGCCACAGTTTTATTAGGGTGATACTTTTCAATAAATGCCTGCATATTAGAGATGCAAATGTATCGATATTTCAGGATTCTGTTTTATCATGTTATTAATCTCTATTCATCGATAATTATCACAATATTGTGGGAAAGCTCACGGTATTGCACGGCATAGGTGGGGCAAAGAGGCGAAAGCAAGAGAACTGAAAAAAACTCTTTTTCTTGCTGGCTCAGTCCTTCTCAATAGGCTTTAGTAGTTTCTGTGCATTTTCTCCACACGTTTTGGTGAAAAAGACACCTTCAATCAGATCTTACCATGTACTTCTATCACTGTCCATCAAGTGTTTACATTCATATGCTGTACTGTATACGTGGCCTGCTAATTAGCACAAGTCTGCTATTAGCAACCAGACCAGCAACAAGATGCCTCCCTTTTATACTGAAGAATATCACAAACTGCTACAAAAGATGGCGCTCCTGGAAACGAAAATCCACCGTCTTGAAGTAAATGTAAACAGTCGGGGAATGAAACCACTCTACCGATATCTCAAAATGGTGAGGATAAGCGTGCTAACAGACAGCCACTTAGCTCCACAAAGAGGACTGATGTGGACTGTGGAAACTGTAATGGATCATCCAGCAGTTTTCCCTGGAATTTACTGGGAGCAAAGCCTAAACAAATAGAACATCATCTAAAAGGGAGGACAGAACAAGTCAATGCAAAACATTGGTATCAGACTTGCAAATAGATTTGAGCCACTTTTACAAGACCCTGGCCACGAATGCTCATCCCCCGCCACCACTGAAAGGTATGAAACTAAAACATGCAAGAAAAATGGCACACCCAACGTTAATAGCTGGTGATGGAACTGTCAAGGATGTGAAACGTTTTTGCAGCGAGAAGAACACCAAAGTAGTGTGTTTTACCAATGATATCGTGTCTTATATCGCTAAAAAAAAAAAAAATCACTAATGAGTACCCAACTGTGAAATCTGTAAAATGCACACAGGGGCCTGGATGTTGTCAAGCAGCAATCAGAGGTTCTGAAGTGAGATTTCATTGATCTCCTAACAAAAGTGCAATGTTTGGATGCTAAGGTTTTCATAAGTGGACCTCTCCCAATGGTACGATCTGAAGATGAACCTTTAAGCAGGCTCAGTCAATAATTAAATAATTGTCTCAAAGAACTGTGTACTGCGGTCTCCGTGTGCTTCATTGACAACTTCTGCATTTTTTGGGAGCGCAGACATCTTTACAAAGTTGACGGTTTCTGTCTCAATAAACAGGGTTTAAATTATTGGCTGCCAACATTTTTTTTTACTGTGTACGTCATTCAGCGGCACGAAAGGAAAACATGGGCCTTGTTGACGCGGCTGACGGACAAAAAGCGCAGAAGGGGTCTCTATTTGTACCAAAACAATCAGAGGAGCAAGAGAGAAGACGATACGAGGCGCAGATGGAGTCACCCACCAGCATCACCTAAACAATCGGAGGAACGAATGAGGAATGAGAATGAGAGGTGGCAGGACTTGGAATCTCCCACACCCTCCCTGCCCCATTGGAGCAAAGCCCAACGCAATACTCACTATCATGTAGCACACCACGCCAAGATCTTCCTTCCATCTCCTTCGCCTGAAACCAACGTCCACTAAGATGCGAAGGACCACTCCTCCACCAATGAAAAAATATGTGCGAGGTCGCGGCTGAAAATCAGATACAAACAACATTCTTCTCCACAATAAGTCAGACTCCTATGGAGATCAGGTGTTTTTCAAACCTGTAATTACAAGGGACAGAAAGTTGGTCTAAGAAATATGGCACAAAGAAAGTAGAACTACAAGCTTAGTGAGGATAAAATGTGAACCTATCAAACCATTGTCTCCGGGTATTTCTGGGCGGCTCGCTCTATTCAATATCAGCATCTTTTTGCACAATTGTCAAAACAATAAATAAAATAAAATAAAAAATAATGTACCGGCATTACAGCAAACCTTTATTGGTCAGTGACTGTTTTTTTTTTTTTTTTTTTTTTGGTGTCAATGTCTTTCTGTCTCCAAAGTGTTTTCTGTCAATTGATTGTCTGTTGTCGTACTCGAGCGGCTCCAACGACCGGAGACAAATTCCTTGTGTGTTTTTGGGACATACTTGGCAAATAAAGAGGATTCTGATTCTGACTATTTTGTCTTGTTTGTTTAACATTCATGTTGACAATAACATGGAAAAAAAATCCAAAGAACTCTCTGCTATACTGGACACATTTGACTTCTCTCAACATATTTATTTCATTTAGGACACGGCTATTTCTGACCATTTTTGTGTTCTTTGAATTACAGATTCTCCCGAAAGTTCAGACAACCTTTATGTCTATTAAGAAAATGTACATAGGAATACCACCTGTGGAGACCATAGCTGTGTCAAAAATTGTGAATGCTGAGACAGTTGATGAACTTTGGGATGAATTCACCTCGAAAATCTCAAAATTCATGAATGCCCTCGCTCTTACTAAGACAATCTTGACGCCATCTAGAGCACATTAGCACAATGATGGTAAAGACCTCTAAATCAAAGTGTAGGAAAGCAGAGAACATAGGTGAAGAGACTTTTAAACTCCAAATTGTCTATGACCTGTACAGACTTTGTAATTTTAACCAAGAGTTGGTCAGGGTTAGAAAGCAAAACATTTCTGAAATTATCAGTAAGAACCTCAGCAATACTCACACTCTGTTTGCTGTGGTTGACAAGCTCACAACCCCCCGACTCAGATAGCTCCAGAACTCCGAACAGCAGAAAAATGCAATGAATTTGATTGTTATTTTAGTGAACCCCCGAGTGTGAAGCGGCTGAGATGAGAAGCAGCACCTCTAAATCTGAGACCATGGTCCTTAGTCGGAAAAGGATGGAGTGCCCTCTCCAGGTCGGAGATGAGATCCCCAAGTGGAGGAGTTCAAATATCTTGGGGTCTTGTGCATGAGTGAGGAAAGAATGGAACGCACGATCGACAAGCGGATCGGTGCAGCGTCTGCAGTGATGCGGACTTTGTATCGGTCCGTTGTGGTGAAGAAGGAGCTAAGCCGAAAGGTGAAGCTACCTATTTATCGGTCGATCTACGCTCCTACCCTCACCTATGGTCACGAGCTGTGGGTCGTGACCGAAGAACAAGGTTCCGGATACAAGCGGCCGAAATGAGTTTCCTCCGAAGGGTGTCAGGGGTCTCCCTTAGATAGAGGTGAGAACCTCGGTCATTCAGGAGGGGCTCAGAGTCGAGCCGCTGCTCCTCCGCATTCAGAGGAGCCAGATGAGGTGCCTCGGGCATCTGTTTAGGATGCCTCCAGGACGCCTCCCTGGTGAGGTGTTCCGGGCACGTCCCACCGGGAGGAGACCCCGGGAAGGACCCAGGATACGCTGGAGAGACTACGTTTCTCGGCTTGCCTGGGAACGCCTCGGGATCCCCTCGGAAGAGCTGGAGGAAGTGGCTGTGTAGAGGGAAGTCTGGGCTTCCCTGCTGAAGCCATTGCCTCCGCGACCCGACCTCGGATAAGCGGAAGAAAATGGATGGATGGATTTTAATGAAAAAATACAATCCATCAGGTTGAATAGCACAAATCAGCAAAATGCTAAAGTTGTACTACCGCTGAAGCCATCCAGGAAAAACTCTATTACCATGTGTGAATGTGATACAGTGAACCATGACACTGCAGAGAAAACTGTTCAGCAGCTGAAACCATCAACGAGCTGGCTTGACTCATTACCATCTGACTTTTTCAAAACTATTGCAAAGTCTTTGCTAGCTGATTTACAGCAAATAATCAATTGCTCACTTCAGTCAGGTGAGTTTCCTAAAGCTCTTAAAGTAGCTGCCATTAAGCCTCTAAAAAATAGAACACTGGCCACTTCCATGTTAGCAAGCAAATCTCCCTTTCATAGCCAAGTTTGTTGAGAAACATATTTTGAATCAACTCAGCAATTTCTTGAACTTAAATGGACTTTTTGACAAATTTCAATCAGGTTTCTGAACTCATCACAGTACAGAATCAGCTTATCAAAGTGCTAAATGATATAAGGTTGAATACTGTCAATTCTGGTCTTGTTGGATCTCAGTGCGGCTTTTGATACGGTAGATCATAACATAGTTCTGAACAGACTGGAAACGTGGGTAGGAGTTAATGGAACAGTCCTTAAATGGTTCACGTCTTACCTGGAGGAAAGGAGTTATTTTGTAACCATTGGAAGTGTTAAATCTCATCAAATGGCAACGACCTATGGGGTCCCTCAAGGGTCAGTTTTTGGACCCCTCCTGGTCAGCCTGTATATGCTAACTTCAACTTCTTCAGGACCTTAATGTTGACTATCATAGCTATGCAGATGACACACGGTTATATCTAGCAGTGTCTCCAGATGACGACAGTTCAATTGAGGTGGTGTGTCACTGTCCAAAATAGAGAAAAAACTTTCTTCAATTAAACCACGACAGAACCAGCCCAGTCGAGCTCTTGTTATCTACCGACTCAGATCAAATAGTGGAGCACAGAGTCCAAAGCAAACATGATGCAGCACCATTTAGCTGTTATGCTGCACACAACTGGAATAAGAATGCCAACAGAAGTGACGTCAGCCCCAAGTGGGAATGTTTTTAAGTCCACGTTAGAATATTTCCACTTTTAAATATTTCTTGCACTGTACGCTGTTTTGTTTTAATTTTTCTCTTTGTTTTAAATGTTTATAAGCTGTTTTTTTTCTTTGTTTTAAATGCTTTTAATCATGTAAAGCACATTGAGGTACCTTGAGTATGAAAGGCGCTACTTAAATAAATTTGCCCTGTTTTGCTTTAATTGGCTTGTGCCCAGGGAGTGCATTCTCCTCTTCTTCCTGGTCTTGCCTTCCAAAGCAATCCCATTTCGCCACACTAGTTTGTTTATTTTTGGCATTTACATCCAACAGCAACCTTTAAGAGCAGTTCTGAGGTATAATTTAGAGCAAAAAACACAGATACTACACTGATTGCAATGCATTACACTTAGACCCAAAGATGGTTACATAACACGAAAAGCGCAACACAGATCCTTTCGCTCATCCATGCCAAGAAGACTGTTCGCAAATCAAACCAAGGTAGTACGAATATTTTGTGCGTATCCCAAATTGTTTGTAAACCAGGTCGTTCATAACAAGGGGTTCCACTAGAATTCAACTCCTGCACCGTTCCCCTTCGACTAATTGTAGCCTGTGTGGAGTGTTAGTGAATTAGTAAATTAGTGATTTTTACACCCAACTGTCAAAATATAGACGATCAGAGAAATGTTAAGCTAATTGCTAAATGTATATCCATCATAATTTCTTTTGTGATCTGTTCTTTGTAATATGGGAAAAATACAACTAGCTTTTTGAAGGCATCAGACTTATATAATTATAAATGTAAAGGATTCTAAAAAAACAATTCACCATGTATTCCTTGAAATGTATCGTATGCCTAACCTCTCATGGTCTTCTCTTCTCTTAGGCCAGAATTAGTTGTGAAGAAACTTCGATACTATGCCCGATACATAGTTGTCTGTTTACTGCTGAACAAGATGGACCTGGTCAAGGTTTTGGTGAAGGTACGAAAAGCATAAGAAAACATCCTGACTGGTTTGTACCTAATAGTACAAGTAATTAGTAATTGTTCCACGGAGTACTGATCGAATTATTCCCTCTCTCTCTCTCGCTCTCTCTCTCGCACTCTCTCTCTCTCTGTCTCTTTTTCGGTCTCTGTCTCTCATATTTTGTCAACAGGCAAAGTTGTATTAGCTAATAGCTTTAGAGGTTTTGAAATACTTTGGACACTAAAACCTATTTTTTATGGTATGAGCCAGTTAGGCAATTACAAAAATTGGCGGGGGGGGAACTAAGAAAACTTTAAAAAAGCCAATTACGAAGCAAACGGAAAACGAAAAGCTCAAAGGATATACAAAACAAAGGACTGGGGGTGGTGAGAAAATGTTGTGCTAGGTGAGCACAAACACTGGAAGGTATTACAGTTGTTGGGGAGAGAGAAGAAAAGAATGAATACAAAATATAGATAATTAAAATAAATAATAATGAGAAATTATATCCATCCATTTTCTTACGCTTATCCGAGGTCGGGTCGCAAGGGCAGTAGCTTTAGCAGAGAAGCCCAGACTTCCCTCGACCCAGCCACTTCATCCAGTTCCTCCGGGGGGACCCTGAGGCATCCCTGGGGTCTCCTTCCGGCGGAATGTGCCGTAACACCTCACCAGGGAGGCGTCCAGGAGGCATCCTAATCAGATGCCCGAGCCACCTCACGTGGGTCCCCTCAATGCGGAGGAGCAGTGGTTTTACTCTGTGCCCCTCCCAGATGACCGAGCTTCTCACCCGTTCTCTAAGAGGGACCCTGGACACCCTGCAGAGGAAACACATTTCGGCCACTTGTATCCGGAATCTTGGACCCAGGGCTCGTGACCATAGGTGAGGGTAGGAGCATAGATCGACCAGTAAATTGAGAGCTTCGCCTTTCGGCTTAGCTCCTTCTTCACAACAGACCGATACAAAGGCCTCATCACTGCAGATGCTGCACCGATCTGCCTGTCGATCTCCAATTCCATTCTTCCCTCACTAGTGAACAAGACCCCAAGATACTTGAACTCCTCCACTTGGGACAGGATCTCATCCCCAACTTGGAGTGGGCACTCCACCCTTTTCCAACTGAGGACCATGGTCTCAGATTTGGAGGTGCTGATATTCAGCCCAACCCCTTCACACACTGCTGCGAAACGCTTAGTGAGACTTTATCACGGCTTTATGGAGCCAACAGAACCACATCATCTGCAAATAGCAGAAATGAGGCCACCAAACTGGACACCCTCTACGCCTCGGCTGTGTCTAGAAATTCTGTCCATAAAAGTTATGAACAGAATCAATGACAAGGGGCAGCCTTGGCAGAGTCCCACTCTCACCGGAAACTAACTCTGACACTAGTTGTACAGCCCATATAAGGGGGTTCGGTACACCATACTTACGAAGTATCCCCCACAGGGCTCCCTGAGGGACACAGTCGCACGCCTTCTCCAAGTCCACAAAACACATGTAGACTGGTTGGGCGAACTCCCATGCACCCTCGAGGACCCTGCCAATGGTATAGAGCTGGTCCACTGTTCCACGGCCAGGACGAAAACCACACTGCTCCTCCAGAATCTGAGATTCGACTTCACGACGGACCCTCCTCTCCAGCACCCCTGAATAGACCTTACCAGGGAGGCTGAGGAGTGTGATCCCCCTGTAGTTGGAACACACCCTCCCATCCCCTTTCTTAAAAAGAGGATCCACCATCCCAGTCTGCCAATCCAGAGGCACTGTCCCCGATGTCCACGCGATGTTGCAGAGGCGTGTCAACCAGGACAGCCCTACAACATCCAGAGCCTTGAGGAACTCCGGGCGAATCTCATCCACCCCTGGGAGAACCCGCCTCAGAGAACCCAGACTCTTCTCCCTCATGGGAAGGCGTGTCGGTGGAATTGAGGAGGTCTTCGAAGTATTCACCCCACCTGCTCACAACGTCCCGAGTCGAGGTCAGCAGCGCCCCATCCCGACTATACACAGTGTTGATGGTGCACTGCTTTCCCCTCCTGAGACGTTGGATGGTGGACCAGAATTTCCTCGAAGCCGTCCGGAAGTCTTTCTCCATGGCCTCACCAAACTCCATGCCTGAGTTTTTGCTTCAGCGACCACCAAAGCTGCATTCCGTTTTGCCAGCCGGTACCCATCAGCTGCCTCAGGAGTCCCACAGGCCAAAAAGGCCCGATAGGACTCCTTCTTCAGCTTGACGGCATCCCTCACCATTGGTGTCCACCAACAAGTTCGGGGATTGCCGCCACGACAGGCACGACCACCTTACGGCCACAGCTCCGGTTGACCGCCTCAGCAATGGAGGGGCGGAACACGGTCCACTCGGACTCGATGTCCCCCGCCTCCCCTGGAACGTGAGCAAAGTTCTGTCGGAGGTGGGAGTTGAAACTCCTTCTGACAGGGGATTCCGCCAGACGTTCCCAGCAGACCCTCACAATACGTTTGGGCCTGCCATGTCGGACCGGCATCTTCCCCCACCATCGGAGCCAACTCACCACCAGGTGGTGATCAGTTGACAGCTCCGCCCCTCTCTTCACCCGATTGTCCAGGACATGCGGCCGCAAGTCCGATGAGACGACCACAAAGTCGATCATCGAACTGCGACCTAGGGTGTCCTGGTGCCAAGTGCACGTGTGGACACCCTTATGCTTGAACATGGTGTTCGTTATGGACAATCCGTGACGAGCACAGAAGTCCAACAACAGAACACCACTGTGGTTCTGATCGGGGGGGCCGTTACTCCCAATCACGCCCTTCCAGGTCTCACTGTCATTGGCCACGTGAGCATTGAAGTCCCCCTGCAGAACGATGGAGTCCCCAGCGGGAGAGCTCTCCAACACCCCCTCCAAGGACTCCTAAAAAGGGTGGGTACTCTGAACTGGTGTTTGGTGTCAGGACCCGTCCCCCCACCCGAAGGCGGAGGGAGGCTACCCTCTCGTCCACCGGGGTGAAACCCAACGTACAGGCGCCGAGCCGGGGAGCAATAAGTATACCCACACCTGCTCGGCGCCTCTCACCGTGGGCAAGTCCAGAGTGGAAGAGAGTCCAACCCCTCTCGAGAGGACTGGTACCATAGCCCAAGCTGTGAGTGGAGGCGAGTCCGACTATATCTAGTCGGAACTTTTCGACCTCACACACCAGCTCGGGCTCCTTCCCTGGCAGATAGGTGACATTCCACAACCCTTTTGAGCCCCTACTCCAGCCCCCCCCCCCTTATGTTGATTAATTATTCTGCTTAATTCTTATTCCATGAGCATAAAATGAATCAGACTAAAGTGTTTTGACTAGTGCTGGCACATATGTGTTCTTGCTATAAAATGTTGTGGGTTTAGTTTCCCCTTTAATGTGGTTTTGCCTTTCTCACCTTTTTACCAAAACATGCAGGAGTTATCTGAAGAAATCGAAGACTATACACAACGATTCAACACTGAGGATCAATTGGAATGGAACCTGGTTCTACAGGAGGTGGCATCTTTTGTAGAGGTAACAAATTAATCACACGAAATTGAAAAAAATGTTCCATTGTTTTTTGTTTCTTTATAAAATTGAGCTAGACACACTGCAGCAGAGTGTTAAAAAATAATTAAATTGTTTATTTATAGTTTGCACGCAGCAATATCCAATGAAGTTGGGAAGTTGTGTTAAACAGAATACAATGATTTGCAAATCATGTTCAACCATATTTAATTGAATACACTACAAAGACAAGATATTTCATGTTCAAACTGATCAACTTTATTGTTTTGAACAAATAATCTTGAACTTAGAATTTTATGGCTGCAACACGTTCCCAAAAAGCGGGCACAGGCTCATGTTTGCCACTGTGTTCCATCACCTTTTCTTTGAACAACATTCAATAAACGTTTGGGAACTGAGGACACTCATTGTTGAAGCTTCGTAGGTGGAATTCTTTCCTATTCTTGCTTGATGTACAGCTTCAGCTGTTCAATAGTCCGGGGTCTCCGTTGTCGTCTTTTCTTTTCCTCTCTGGCACAACGTCCACAATTTCCCAAAACAATTTGAAATGTGGACTCGTCGGACCACAGAACACTTTTCCACTTTGCGTCAGTCCGTCTTAGATGAGCTCGGGCCCAGAGAAGCCGGCGGCGTTTCTGGGTGTTGTTGATAAATGGCTTTTGCTTTGCAGAGTAGAGGTTCAAGTTGCACTTCCGGATGCAGCGCTGAACTGTATTTACTGACATTGGTTTTCTGAAGTGTTCCTGAGCCCATGTGGTCATATCCTTTCCACGTTGATGTCGGTTTTTGATGCGGTGCCGCCTGAGGGTCACGGGCATTCAATGCTGGTTTTCGGCCTTACCGCTTACATGCAGTGATTTCTCCAGATTCTCTGAACCTTTTGATAATATTATGGACCGTAGATGATAAAATCCCTAAATTCCTTGCAATTGTACCTTGAGGAACATTGTCCTTCAACTGTTGGACTGTTTTCTCACGCACGTGTTCACAAAGAGGTGAACCTCGCCCCATCTTTGCTTGTGAATGACGGAGCAATTCAGGGAAGCAATCACGGCACCCACCTGTTCCAAACACTATGATGGTAAAGACCCCTAAAGCAATCTTGATGCGACCTAGAACATTGTGGAGGAGCACTATGATGGTAAAGACCCCTAAATCACTGAAATAATGACTTAAAAATAACAGCAGGACCTGTTCGACACTCATAAAATTAAAATTTGCTGGTGTTGCCTCAGCTACTTTATGTTAGCCACGTTTCATTTAATAGCAAAAAGTCTCGATCTTAGGTTGTAATGATGTCATGAATCAAGATTGATTTATTACCCAGTAACCTGATATTGATAAAAGCTAGTCTCACAGAGATAACTGAAGACAATGCTTTGATAAGCATTAAGCATTTATGTCATGTAGTTTTGATTCAACAGAGGTATTCGCGTTTAGTTGTTTGTGTGATGCAAAAAAAATAAATAATCTGAATTAAAACTTTAAATGGTATAATTCTCTAAATTGTGCAATCTTAAAATAAGGAAAAACATCTTCTGTTCTGGATTTTATGCAAACCCTTGTGCAAAGCGTTAATGTTGCTTGTTATCAGCTACTATATCTTAAAATTTGCTCTCATTTCTTATTAAGAAAAACATTTGATACAGTATTTTTCCTTAATTTAAGGAAACATTTCTAATGCAAAATTTGGTCATCATGATTATTTTTCTTTTTCGGCTTAAAATCAGAATAATTTCCCGTAGGTTATTTTATTTTTTTTGTGCTTTCTGAGAAATCACATTTTGCAGTGTACATGCAGACTCCTTTATTTTGCTGCTGATCTTTTTGCTGACTGCTTGTCTTTCTTCATTTGTAAAACAGGCAGACCCAGTGGTACTCCTTGATGAGAACAGTTCGGTCACTGTCATCAGCTATCGTCTTCAAGAGGGATGTGTGCCTCCCTTGGAACAAGGCATGGTGGTTGGGCAACTCGTCCTTGCAGACGCACTCATCATTGGCAACTCTAACAGCCAGGTTTAGTCCTAATTTCATTGGTTATTGTTCCATTTTAGTTGTACCTTCACCTACATGTGCCCTAACCTACGGGTATTTCGAGTTACGAGTCATTGCTCGGTGGGAAAGAAATTTGAATGTAAGTTAGCTCTTCCGTGTTGAGAGTTTTTTCTCCAGGTACTGTAAATACATGCAACTTCCCCACAGTCATTCGCTGATTTGACTCATTGACCAAGCCACATTTTCCTTTTGTCTCCTTTTATTTTGACATTCAGTCGTTCAGTGTGACATTTCATTCCCGAGTCACTGGCAATGTGGCGCAATGTACAGTGGCTGCGAAGTGCAAAACAGTATAACAAATTGTGAGACACTTACATTTCAGAAAACAAATTCAAAGAAAGAAATTGACATTTCAGAAAACAAATGAACGAAAACCAAAACGCTTTTACATTTCACAAAACATATTAACAAAACACGAAACAAATGAACACAACCTGAAACAAATTACAAGTGACGCAAACCAGAAACGGAACGTACCATATCACAGATTGACGTGTTATTAGGATTCCGACGCATTTTCCTGGCAGGACACGCCCTGCTCCAATATTACTGTCTCCAGGACGGACATGTGCCCTTACGCTATGACTGGCTGCTTCCAGACGGTAAAAAAAAAAAAAAGTATGTGACTTATTGAGTGTGGTGGCGTTAATATAAATGCCATGAACCCTAAAGCTTGCCGCACCCTTAAACACTGCGCAACGTAGTCGACTGGACCGGACCATCGCGTAAAAATAAGAGCTGCCGACGCACCCCCGCACATTGACCAGTTGTATAAATGGACGAACCCGTTTCGGCGTTTGATGCTGTATATCCAATATCTTAAAACATAAAAAGATAGATTAATAGTTAAGGAAGAAGCAGGTTGCTAAAAAGAGAGGATGTTGGTGAGAATTGCAGGGAAAGTGTGGATATTTGAAAGGAAGCTCGCCGGGGCCATTCATTTGAACGTACATTCTGGTCGTAAACTTCGCTTATTCATCCACAGGCACATGATCCACCCATCCATCCATCTTCTTTAATGCTTATAATCACTCGGGTCGCGGGCTGCTGGAGCCTGTCCCAGCTGTCATCGGGCGGGAGGCGGGGTACACCCTGAACTGGTCGCCAGCCAATCGCAGGGCACATAGAAACAAACAACCAGCCGCACTCACATCCACACCTATGGGCAATTTAGAGGCCTAAATCAACCTACCACGCATGTTTTTGGAATGTGGGAGGAAACCGGAGTGCCAGGGGAAAAGCCACGCAGGCACAGGGAGAACATGCAAACTCCACACAGGCGGGGCCGGGGATTGAACCCGGGTCCCCAGAACTGTGAGGCAGATGTGCTAACCGGTCGGTCGCCGTGCCGGCCACGCACATTATACATTATGAATATACTTTAGTATTGGTGTAAAACAACATTTGATGTTTTATTAGCTTTAGCCGACCGAACGGCCACTCATGGAACGGTTGCAAAACCACACACACTGCACCATAGTTCAGTCGGGTTCGGCGGCGTCGCTCGGTGTACGCCAGCATTAACCCTTCTTCTTCTTTTCCCTTGGGCTCGTCCCGTTAGGGGTCGCCACAGCGCGTCATCCTTTTCCATGAGAGCCTATCTCCTGCATCCTCCTCTCCAACACCAACTGCCATCATGTCTTCCCTCACGACATCCATCAACCTTCTCTTGGGTCTTCCTCTCGCTCTCTTGCCTGGCAGCTCCACCCTCATCATCCTTCTACCAATGTACTCACTATTTCTCCTGGTCTGGACGTGTCCAAACCATCGAAGTCTGCTCTCTCTAACTTTGTCTCCAAAACATCGAACCTCGGCTGTCCCTCTGATGAGCTCATTTCTAATTTCATCCAACCTGGTCACTCCGAGAGCGAACCTCAACATCTTCATTTCCGCCACCTCCAGCTCTCTTCAGTGCCACTGTCTCTAATCCGTACATCATGGCTGGCCTCACCACTGTTGCCCTTCATCCTAGCAGAGACTCTTGTGTCACATAACACACCTGACACCTTCCTCCACCCGTTCCAACCTGCTTGGACCCGTTTCTTCACTTCCGTACCACACTCACCATTACTCATTAAGTATTTCAAGTCCTCCACCCTTGCTATCTCTTCTCCCTGTAGCCTCACTCTTCCCCCACCACCCCTCTCATTCATGCACACATATTCTGTCTTACTTCGGCTAATCTTCATTCCTCTGCATTCCAGTGCATGCCTCCTTGTTAGATTTCACAGTTGGGTGCATTTAGAATATTCCTGAAGGTTGGTTTTGTCATTTTTCATTCTTCAGCAGTCATCAATAATCCCCCCCCCCAATGCTGTGCCAGTCATTCGGAGACTGGCAATCAGTTTTATGGTGTCAGATGATATAAACCACGTTTCCTGTGTCTGAGAACAAGCCGGCTGCTTGAGGTTCAGGAAGCAGGAATGTAAAAGTTTATCAGTTGTTGGGGTTGCCGTTGACAACCGGGTGTAATCGCTACACACCGACTGCACCGGGGTTCGCCTTTTGCCCGTTCTGTGATAAAAGTGTGCGTGGTTATGGTCATGTAGCTCTTTCACGATCGTTTAGTTGAAAACCACCATTTTTTTGGTTTCAATACAGAATCGTTCATTTGACCTATTTAGTCCAAAAAGTGCTTGAGAACCGGAGTTCTTCTCCAGTTTGGTTGACGGCCTTTAAATCAGCAAAGTGCAAATTACCATTTTTCTGCCATCTTCAATTCCTATTGGCTGTCGTTGTAATAGTAAGTCATTATAATACTGTACTTACTTCATGCAACGTAAAATGCATTTCATATTTTTACTCTTTACTAGTAACTGCTGTTCTAAAAAATCTTTTCATTAGTTTCTTATTCTGTTGTATGAAACTTATTGATTGCGGTATTTGTCAAAGCTAAGTTCTGTATTATTAGAATCATCTCTTTTTATACAATGATACATGAGGCTATGACGGTTGTTTTGTTTCTCTTTTTAGGTGAAGTTCAGTGAATTGACTATAGACATGTTCCGTATGCTTCAAGCATTGGAGAGGGAACCAGCAAATATTGCTATACAGACATCGAAACAAGGAATTCTGGTGAGTTTTTCTCAATAAAGTCAAAACAAAGTAAAATAGGTGTGGCATGGCGTGATGGTGATGGAGTCAACTCTGTTTATCGAGACCTTTTCTGATCAAATTTTAAACATTTTTCCTTGGCATTGAACAGCAAAAAGTCCATATTATTCACGCTCAGAAATAACACAGAGATGGTGACCCAATCTGCAGTTCGAGTTCCGTTGCAGCTGAAAAAAGTTGTTGGAGAGATGGTAGTATGTTGTCGAGGTACTCATGAGCAAAGCACGGTTTGCACACCCATTTCCTCTGGCATCTCTCCTTCTGTGGATATAAAAACCCTGTTTAAATGTCAGGTTTTGTGATATAAAAAAAAATGACACCAAGGTAAATCATTTCAAAACATTTTCTACAATGTCACCTATAATCTCATCCATCCATCCATCCATCCATTTTCTGAGCCGCTTCTCCTCACGCGGGTCGCGGGCGTGCTGGAGCCTATCCCAGCTGACTTCGGGCAGGAGGCGGGGTCCACCCTGAACTGGTCGCCAGCCAATCGCAGGGCACATACAAACAAACGACCATTCGCACTCATATTCACACCTACGGGCAATTTAGAGTTGTCAATGAACCTAGCATGCATGTTTTGGGGATGTGGGAGGGAAAGCGGAGTGCCCGCCCGGAGAAAACCCACGCAGGCACGGGGGGAACATGCAAACTCCACACAGGCGGGGCCGGGGATTGAACCCCGGTCCTCAGAACTGTGAGGCTGACGCTATAACCAGTCGCCCACCGTGTCGCCACCTATAACCTGTACAACTTTACAACATTTTAATTTGACTTTATTTAAGGTTAGCCCCTGAGATGCAGTGTCTCATTTTCGAGGGGGGTGCCAAAACAGATGAACATACATAAAAAAACAGAGTTACAGAATAAGACAATACATATTACAGACAATAAACAAACCAAAAAAATAATCGTAAATTAGCTCACACAACCAATCCCACCCATTTCAGTGACATTCAACTATAACACAATTAAAGCGGTGACCCAAACGCTTGAAATGTTCATCATCATAGCCAGAAGCAAAGCAAAGCAAATTTATTTATAGAGCGCATTTCATACACAAGGTAACTCAATGTGCTTTTCATGATTAAAAGCATTTAAAAACAAAGAAAAAAAATAAAAGTAGAATTAAAAAAGCATACAATGCCAGAAATATCATGTAAAAGTGGAAATGCTCTAAAAAGCATGAGGAAAAAAAGAAGAGTTTTGAACCTGGACATTAAAAACATTCACACTCAGGGCTGACGTCACTTCTGTTGGCAACTTCTTCCATTTGTGTGCAGCATAATAGCTAAATGCTGCTTCACCATGTTTGCTTCGGACTCTGTGCGCCGCTATTTGATCTGAGTCTGTCGATCTCAGAGCCCTCCTGGGTTTATATTCCATTCTCTTTTCTTTCTTTAAAATCTGTTCTAAAGCTGACTGGAAGCCAGTGTAAAGACTTTAGAATTGGAGTAATATGCACTGACCTCTTTGTTCTGGTCAGAACCCGAGCTGCGGCATTCTGAATGAGTTGCAGCTGTTTAATGCTCTTTTTAAAGGAGTCAGAAGACCATTACAATAGTCAAGTCTACTTGAGATAAAAGCATGGATGAGCTTCTCCTGGTCTGCTTGACACATGCAAGCCTTCACTCTGGATATGTTCTTCAGATGGTAGAAGGCAGTTTTAGTCATTGATTTGATATGACGGTTGAAAGTCAGTTCGGAATCTATCAGAACACCAAGGTTTCGTACTTGGTCTTTGGTTTTTAATGAGAGTGACATCAGGTATTTACCCAGAATCAGAATCATCTTTATTTGCCAAGTATGTCCAAAAACACACAAGGAATTTGTCTCCGCTAGTTGGAGCCGCTCGAGTACGACAACAGACAGTCAATTTACAGAACACTTTGGAGACAGAAAGACATTGACAAAAAAAAAAAAACAGTCACTGAGCAGTAAAGGGTTGCTAGTTATCCGTTCGTGTTAGCTTGAGGCGGATTGTAGACTCCAGCCAGGATGAATGATGCGAACTCAAGTGGCGAGTAGAATGGCTTACAGTTCAAAAACAGCGACTCCAAATGCGGGCTGCAGTGTGTGCACCATTTTTCGTTGATATAAAAGCATATTGGGTAGGGAGCGTACATTCGCGAGGTGGATCGACGGCATCCAGATCTAACAGCAATCCTCTTTTCTTTATTGCCAAAAACAATGATCTCAGTTTTATTGTGGTTTAATTGAAGAAAATTTGGCTCATCGAGTTAATTATCTGTTTTAGACAGTGACACAACACCTCAATTAAACTGTAGTCATCTGGAGACACTGCTAGATATAACTCTGTATCATCTGCACAGGTATGATAGTCCAAATTAAAGTTCTGAAGATTTTGACCCAAGGGTAGCATATACAGGCTGAACAGAAGGGGTCCAAGAAATGACCATTCAGGTACCCCATAGGTCATTGCCATTCGATGAGATTGAACACTTCCAATGGTTACAAAATAACTCCTTCCCTCCAAGTAGGACCTGAACCATTTAGGGACTGTTTCATTTAGTCCTACCCACCACAACGGACCGATACAAACTCTGCATCACTGCAGATGCTGCACCGATCCGCCTGTCCATCTCTCGTTCCATTCTTCCCTCACTCGTGAAGAAGACTCCAAGATACTTGAACTCCCCCACTTGGGGCAGGAGCTCATCCCCGACCTGGAGCGGGCACGCCACCCTTTTCCGACTGAGGACCATGGTCTCAGATTTGGAGATGCTGATTCTCATCCCAGCCGCTTCACACTCGGCTGCGACCCCCTCCAGTGAGAGTTGGAGATCGCGGCTTGATGAAGCCAACAGAACCACATTGTTGGATTTATCTTACCCAACATTATAAAAAATAGACACAAAAGGAATGAAGACACTGGTTTCTTTTTCTCATGAGGAGGGCGTATGGGAGATTGTTCAGATCACAGCCTCTCAACACGCTCTAAACAATCCCCCCCCCTCGCTCCTGCATTTATTTGCAATAGGAGGGATTTACAAATCATAATGTTCTAAGCAATAAGACGCAACACAAAATATTTGATAATAAGAGGGTTTTTCCCAGACATAGTATTCTAAACAATAAGACACGACACATAATATTTGATAATAAGAGGGTTTTTCCCAGACATAGTATTCTAAGCAATAAGACACAACACAAAATATTGGACCAACACTTGTCCCGACCCGACCACATCCGATCACGTCCTTGGTCCAGGCGCCCTTCCATCGGATGATGCTGAGTCATCTTTTCGAAGGCGAGACATCTAAAATTGTCCATTATACTAATGCAAGCTAAGCAAATAAATGATAACTTCTACAATTTATCTAACACACATCATCTGCAAAAAAGAGATGCAATACTGAGGCCACCAAACCTGACCCCCTCTACGCCTCGGCTGCACCTAGAGATTCTGTCCATAAAAGTTATGAACAGAATCGGTGACAAAGGGCAGCCTTGGCGGAGTCCAACCCACACCGGAAACGAGTCCGACTTACTACCGGCAATGCGGACCTTTGTAGTGTATTCAATTAAATATAGGTTGAACATGATTTGCAAATTATTGTATTCTGTTTTTATTTATGTTTAACACAACATCCCAACTTGATTGGAATTGGGGTTGTAGTATCATTTTATCATTTTGCTGATTTGTGCTGATATTTAACCTGATGGATTGTATTTTTTCATAAAAATAAGCAAATTCATTGTATTTATCAGCTTTTAGGAGTTCTGGAGCTATCTGATTCGGGGGGGTTGTGAGCTTGTCAACCACAGCAAACAGAATGCAAGTATTGTTGAAGTTCCTACTGATGATTTCAGAAAACTGTTGCTGTCTAGCCCTGACTAACTCTTGGTTAAAATTACAAAGACTTGGTCTGTAGAGGTCATCGTCAATTTGGAGTTTAGTTTTTCTCCACTTACGTTCTGCTTTCCTACACTTTGATTTAGAAGTCTTTACCATCATAGTACTCCTCCACGATGTACGAGGTCGCCTCAAGATTGTCTTCGTTGTAACAGGAGCGACAGCATTCATGACATTTGAGGTTTTCCAGGTGAAATTATCCAAATGTTCATCAACTGTCTCAGCATTCCCAGTTTGTGGCACAGCTCTGGTCTCCATAAACGTAGTGGCAGTACTCTCATTTATGTACCTTTTCTTAATAGACATAGAGGTTGTCTGAACTTTTGGAAGAATCTGTAATTCAAAGAATACACGAAAATGGTCAGAAATAGCCATATCCTTAATGTCAACCAGACAATGGTTTGATATTCACATTTTATCCTCAGTAAGTTTGTAGTTGTACTTGTTTTTGCCATATTTCTTTGACCAACTTTCTGTCCCTGGTAATTACAGGGATGAAAAATGCCTGATCTCCATAGGACTTATTCTGGAAAAAACCCTGTCGCTATCAGTCAGATTCACAGATACGATTCTTCATGGGTGGAGGAGGCGCCCTTCGCATCTTAGTGGACGGTGGTTTCAGGCAAGGGGGGATGGGAGGAAGATCTTGGTTTGGTGTAGTTTGTACTTCAATATTGACAATAGCCTTCACCCTGTCCGTCAGACCTAACATGGCATTTAGACTAGTAGCGTTGGGCTTAGCTCCAATGGGGCGGGGAGGGGTGTGGGAGACTCAACGTGCTGGCTCATCTCATTTGTCATTTGCTCCTCCAATTGTTTGGATGACCCTGATGAATCCGTCTGCGCCTCGTGTCGCCTTATCTCCTGTTAATCCGATTGTTTGGGAACAACTGCATCGTTTTGTCCTTCAGCCGTGTCAACAAGGCCAGTTTTTTCTTTTCGGGCCGCTGAATGACGTACACAGTAAGAAATGTTGGCAACCAAAAACTTAACGCCTTGTCTATTTACACAGAAACCCTCTGCCTGTAAAGATGTCTGCGCTCCCAAAAAACGCAGAAATGGTCAATGAATCTCAGGGATAGTGCAGTACACACTCTTTGACCCACTTATTTAATTGACTGAGCCGAGAGAAACGTTCATCTCCAAATTGGGAGAGGTCCACTGTTGAAAACCTCAGCGTCCAAACATTGCACTTTTGTTAGGACATCAATGAAATCTCGCTTCAGTACCTCTGATTGCTGCTGGAGAACATTCAGGGCCCCTGTGTGTATAATGACAGATTCCACAGTTGGGTGCTGATTAGTGATCTCCAGAATTTTTGTAGAGATATCAGACATCATGTCTTTGGTGTTCTCCCTGCAAAAACGTTTCACATCCTTGACAGCTCCATCACCAACTATTAATGTTTGGGGTGCCATTTTTTTCTTGTATGATTTATTTTCATGCATTTCAGTGGTGGTGGGGTATGAGCATTCTTGGCCAGGGTCTTGTAAAAGTGGCTCAAATCTATTTGTACGTCTGATGTCAATGTTTCTCATTGACTCGCATCCTTTTTTCTTGCCCTTCGCTGTCGTGTTGAAGCAGTCCGCAACGCACGACAGCCAGATTCCTTTGTAATCTGCTGGTGTTGTGTCCTCCCTTTTAGATGTTGTCCCATATCTTTGGGCTTTACTCCCGGTAAACTCCAGGGAGAACTGCTGGATGATGCATTACTGTTTCCACAGTCCACATACGTCCTCTTTGTTGAGCTAAGTGGCTGTCTGTTAGCACACTTCTGCTCACCATTTTGAGACATCGGTAGAGTGTCTCTGTCACCATTCTGAAAAATAGTGGTTGTAGTATACACCAGAAATGTTTATAGAAGTCCATGGAAAACCCAGCTTTACCTGTTGGCATATTGTTTAAGGCCTTATGTAACTCTGTGAGGGTTAATGGGCCATCTCAAAACTTTCTGAAGTTAAATGAGGGATGTTTAGGTTATTGAAAAAAGTTTGTAATTTTTATTCGGCTTATTATGGGATGAATATAAGATACTGTAGTAGTTGTAAAATATATTACTATCCTGTGGTGATTGAATCAATTTGCCACTTGAATCTTGTATTGATGTAATTAGTGTTTTGTCACTTTCTTAATTTTTGGCGAATGACCAATGAGCAGCTCGCGTCAGGCAGCACCGCGCCGGTGGGGGAGGGACTGAAATGTACTGAATGCACTGATGAACTGAATGTACTGTCAGCCACGCGATCCGCCAAGGAGAGATGAGAGAGACGTAATAGTACGGATGCAGTGAACTTTCTTGCCATGAGTGACTCAGGCGGAGGTTCACTACGAACTAGTACGATGAGTGATTTGTTCGCACAAGGAACGACATATTATACAGTGAACATACTCATGAGTGATTTTAACCGTTAGTCCTCACAGGATAGCTTTCATTCGCATCGGTTTCTCCAAGCTAGCGGCTATTGTTGTCAGTCAAGCACATGAAAACAAGCACAAATATTTAAAATAAATGTAACATAAATGCAGCCCCATGGGGGGGATCAAGCCAGTGCATCTTCTGGTAGGAAAGGGGAGAAGGAGACTTGGTGGTGGAACCTCAAAGTACAGGATATCATACAAGGAAAGCGTGGGAGCAATTGATGAGAGACGGCGAACACACTTTTACGAAGACTGGGAGGCAGCCGCGGGCGAGTTACGCCACCATATGTGAATGGATTGTGGATGTCTGGGCTAAGGTATCTGCTTTGACTGTTGTCCGAGCTTTCGCGAAAGCAGGCATCATTGCTGAACAGCCCCCCGGCAACGAGACTGACTCCGACAATGACGAGAGGGAACCCGGCATGTTTGATGGCAAAATTGCGCAGCTGTTCAATTCAGATACAGAAGATGAGGACTTCGATGGATTTGTGACAAAAGATTGATCAAAAAAATAATGTGAGTGTATTTTTAAATACGTAGTAGAATAAAGTTCAACCAAATTCACTGTTTTGCTTCCGTTACCTTGTTTTAGCATGCGCCGAATAATACGGTGCGCCTCATGTATGGCTTAAGTACACAAATAGACCCCGTAATTGAGACTGCGCTTTACAATCCGGTGCACCTTATGGTGCGGAATATACGGTACTTAAATACTTGGGATCAACAGTCCAGAGCAATGGTGAGTGTGGTAAGGAAGAAACGGGTCCAAGCAGGTTGAAACGGGTGTCTGAAGGTGTCAGGTGTGTTGTGTGACAGAAGAGTCTCTGCTGGAACGAAAGGGCAAAGTTTCTAAGACAGTGGTGAGGCCAGCCATGTTGTACGGATTCGAGACAGTGGCACTGAAGAGACCACAGGAAGCAGAGCTGGAGGTGGCAGAAATGAAGATGTTGAGGTTCTCTGTAGGAGTGACCAGGTGGGAGAGGATTAGAAATGAGCCCATCAGAGGGACAGACAAGGTTAGAAGTTTTGGAGACAAAGTTAGAGAGAGCAGACTTCGATGGTTTGGACATGTGCAGAGGAGAGAGAGTGAGTATATAGGGATAGGATGGAGCTGCCAGGCAAGAGAGGGAGACCAAAGAGAAGGTTGATGGATGTCGTGAGGGAAGACAACGGGACAAGCCGAAAGGAAAAGAAGAAGCACACATGCATATCATAACCTCTGTGTCTCTAATGTGAATATTGAAGCTTTTTGTTTAATAATAATAACAATCCATCCATCCATTTTCTGAGCCGCTTCTCCTCACGCGGGTCGCGGGCGTGCTGGAGCCTATCCCAGCCGTCATCGGGCAGGAGGCGGGGTACACCCTCAACTGGTCGCCAGCCAATCGCAGGGCACACACAAACAAGCAACCATTCGCACTCACAGTCACACCTACGGGCAATTTAGAGTCTCCAATTCATGCATGTTCTGGGGATGTGGGAGGAAAGCGGAGTGCCCGGAGAAAAGCCACGCAGGCACGGGGAGAACATGCAAACTCCACGCAGGCGGGGCCGGGAATTGAACCCCGCTCCTCAGAACTGTGACGCTGACGCTCTAACCAGTCGTCTCTGTGCCGCCAATAATAACAATGATACATTCAATTTATATAGCGTTTCTCTAGACACACAAAGAAGCTTCACACTAATCAGATGACAATAACAGTAAAGTGGGTGAGCAGGAAGCCCGGGTGCTGGTGTCAGTGACGCTGGCCACTGCGGTGGAATGCAGACAAGTCTCTCCAGCCGGCGGGAGCCTGTGTGGGATGTAGAGGGCTTGTTGGAAGGATATGTGCGGTATTTGAGCTCGCCGCACAGATGTTCACGAGTCATGACCGAAGCCGGGCGTTCGAGAGCTTGCTGAGAGAGAGAGAGAGAGAGAGAGAGAGATAGATAGATAGGTGATAACTTAGTTTAAGTTTTTTTGTTATTTTTTTTTTGGAAATCTCCCCGCCTTTTCTAGTTTATAATACGTGACAACAACACATAGTCCTTCAGTGAACGTGTTGAGTGAACGTGAACCTCAGGGCTGAATCATGAATTGAATGAGGAAGCGCTTGAATGATTCTGTGAAAAAAACTGACTTCGTTGAACGAAACTTTGTAACGAACTGATTCTAGTGATTCCGCCATCCATCCATCCATCCATTTTCTGAGCCGCTTCTCCTCACGCGGGTCGCGGGCTCTAGTGATTCAGTCCACTCAAAAGAACTGCCGTGCCCATCACTTAGTGTCTTATCTCAGACTGAATTTCCTTACGCTTACGGTGCACTACTCACCCCGGCCCGCCCTCTTAAAAGCGTACACACATATTTACAGATACAGTACCAAACTCAATCAAACTGGTAGGGCTTGGAGTTAATGAGTTCAATAAGCAGCTACCCGAGGCCGAAAACATTTTCTCAATCATTTGTTTGTATTTGAAGTACTCAAAACAGCCCTAATTGTTACCAATGATCATCGCCTTAAGCATAAAACAATTCATATATTAGTTTTGAATTAATAATGATAAAGACGGCAGGCTATTTGGTGCAGGAACTTAACAGATTCATTTCATAAGGGCTCGATGAACTCCCCTTGAATCAAGAAAAGAGAAGGAAAGGGCTCATATGTCAAGAGGGAAGCCAACGAAAAGGCAGGCAGAGAAAATGACTTTTTAATTTTAATTTTCGTTCAGTCGGTCTGATATTTTCCAAAATTGGCTTTCAATTTACCACACTTTACGGCGGATTTCTGGCAAAAATTAACAATCAGTCCACAGACTCATGAAGGCAGCAACAATATCAACAGAAGCATTTTAAAATATTTGAAAAGAGGGGAAGTAAAAACAAACAACTGAGATTATTTACCACTGGGAATTCACTATTGATCTGAGTTTGCACCATTTCAGGCTATTCATTGTACTGCTTGATTTTCAAATTTCAAAAACGGAGTGTGTTAAAACATTTGACCAGTAGTGCAGCTCTGTTCAGAATTAACCAATCACAATTCAACTCATGTTAAACGGGAGTCAGCACACAACTGCTACCATTTAACCTAAAACATTCAGATATTCTAATAGGCTATTCCTGACATTTTTTTTGCTTTTGAGCAGAAGTCCACAAAGATTGAAACATGGCAAATGGACTGTTCTTGTTTTTGGAACACATTTGACCTTTAATCCACAAGGCTTCTCTCATTATTCAATGGTGCATTCCATTTACCTTGGAAGTGGAAGATGGGAATGGCGTCACTGCAGAGTTACCAGCGCTCCATTTACGAGGTTGGGAAACAAGATGGCTTGGCTAGTCCCAATATAAACAACTCCTGGACAAACATGTGGTCCTTCTGTAACTTGGAGGTTACACAGTGGATGAAGAAGAAACAAAGATGCGCAAGGTAGCCTGTTTTTTATTTCTGCATATTTCATTGTTTACAAACAGTAAATGGGCCAACGTTCATCACAACAGCATTCGTCATACAGATTGATGTCTGTCTTTTGTCTCTGTGTTCGTGTTGCTCTCTTTCTTTCTTGGGTTAGGTTTGAAATGTTATCGTGGCATATTATTTACTGAAGTACGTTTTCTCTTTTCTTGAATGATCACTGTGCTGCAGCCTCCACAGCCAATTGAAGACTGGAACACAGTTGGGAGATCTTGCTGACTATGGATGATCGCCATTTCCGTGTCACCAAGCCACAGTTTGAATATCTGAAGGACGATGGCTTGGAAAAACCCCAGTCAAGGTCTACCACCAGTCCTGGCAACAAACAAGGTGCTGATGGTCCTGTGGTACGTTAATTCATTCATTCGTTTTCCGTATCGCTTATCCTTACTAGGGTCGTGGGTGTGTGTGTATCAATATAGTAACAGAAATAATATATATACACATCCTTTTTCCTATATACACTAATAGGGATGTTCCGATCACATTTTTTTGCACCAGAGTCTTGAGTCTTTGATTTTAAGTATCTGCCGAGACCGAGTCCCAATGACAATGCATTAAGAAAAGAGTTGCGCATCCAAATTGTGTGCGTTTAGAAATTATATGGGTATTCCACCAAATTGCCAATTGCTTCTTGTAAGTCCCTCAAAATAAACTTCTTAAAAAGGTCTAGATTTGTTTTGCTCAAAATCTTATGATCCCTGTGATCTACTAACTCAACGAAGTCCCACAACAGATAACAACCAAACCAAAGTAAGAAAGAAAACACTTTCATATCAAAATGACAATGAACCGACAAGAACTGAAAGAAACCAGGGATCTAAATGCACTCGTCGCGCCACCAGAGCCGGGACGGGCGGCGGCCGCTGGACGAGCGCCGCCGAGCCGGGATGGGTGGCGGCCGCTGGACGAGTGCCGCCGGAGCGCAGTCGGGAGACGGCCGCTGGACGAGCGCCGCCGGAGCGAGGTCGGGTGGTGGCCACTGGACGACCGGCGCCGGAGCAAGGACGGATGGCGGCCGCTGGATGAGCGCCGTTGTGGGAACTGGTGAAAAATTCAGTGACTTGGCAACAGGGGGGAAAAAAACGGGAGGGCAAAATTTGACCTTTACTTGGGTGCCTCCGTTGGCCACCACGCGGCGGTCCCGGGTAGATGGCCAAACGGGTGCCCAAGTAAAGGTCAGAGGGAAGAAGTTGGGCTTGGACTCACTGGGGTTGGAAAAGGGCAGACTGGTGGCGTCCAGGGTGACGGCGTGTTCTTCCCGCTGGGTCCTGTTCTGGTCGGTTCATTCTGTCACGAGGGGGTTGCCGAAGGCAAGGAAGGCAAGGCAAAAATGTGGAGGACCCAAGTGCAGGGAAGCAGGTAGCCGAGGCAGGAGTCTCAAAAAATAATATTTAATCTCCAAAAAGGGCAAACAAGGAACATGGATAAAGCAAAACTAAACGAAGTCCCACAACAGATAACAACCAAACCAAAGTAACAAAGAAACACATGAATATCTAAAACTGGAAACAAACTATGACTGGTGAGTAAGACGTGGAACAGATAGGGACAATGACACCTGACCATGACATACCACAATGATAATGAACCGACAAGAACTGTGTTTCCTCGTGTTTTAGAAAGATCATTTGTTTGTATTTGTTTTTAAACTGGTTCATGTTTGGACATTGTTTTAGCGCCACACTCACAGTCTGTTCCATAGTCTCACCCCATTATTTGATATGCAGAATTTTGTGGTTCTGCATTTTTGGATCCTAGGTTTATCTCTAAATTTATACTCCCCTTCTCTTGAAACAGTTTCAGGATAGCGTGCAAGAGATCTGCAGAACGTCTGGATCGATCATAATGGCAGCCTATCTTCTACACAAAATGTGCAAGCGTGCCTCAGAGATGTGTCAGGAACACCCAAATGGATGCCCAACACAGGCAGATGGAAATGAGTAGAGGACACACTGCAAATGTCACAAGGTCATGCAATGAAATGATCCTGCTCTTTCTTAAAATGGTCATTCTGTAAATAAATATCATCAATAATGCACTGCTGTTTTTCCTTCCAATAAATGTTTTACTCAGTTGAATGTATTATATATTTTTTCTTTTACTACAATGACTCTATGTAGAAATATCCATCCATCCATTTTCTGAGTCGCTTCTCCTCACAAGGGTCGCGGGCGTGCTGGAGCCTCTCCCAGCTGTCATCGGGCAGGAGGCGGGGTACACCCTGAACTGGTTACCAGCCAATCGCATGGCACATACAAAAAAAACAACCATTCGCACTCACAGTCACACCTACGGGCAATTTAGAGTCTTCAATGAACCTAGCATGCATGTTTTTGGGATGTGGGAGGAAACCCACGCAGGTACGGGGAGAACATGCAAACTCCACACAGGCGGAGATGGGGATTGAACCCCGGTCCTCAGAACTGTGAGGCAGATGCTCTAACCAGTCGGCTACCGTGCCGCGAGGTCTGACTAAGGAAAGAAAATAACACTAATAATGATAAAAAGAAGGCAATACGAAAAGGGAAACCGAACATCGTGTGTTGGACTAAAGTTGGAAACGTGAGCGTTTGCTGCGGGAGAGAGAGAGGACAAAGTTGAGATTTTGTCTGAAGCTAGTAATTTCCCTGAAATTATTAGGCACTAATATTGTACAGTCTTGCAAAAGTGTGCCACGTCTACTCACAACCGTAGGCTCTAGCTGGTATGTGGTCTCTTTCGAGCCGCGTCTCAGGGAGCACGGAGGCAGATTTGGTTGAAGAAGGAAAAAATTTAGAAAAATAAAGCAAAACAAGAGACGGAAGACGAAAAATGGTTGTTCGTCACGCCTCCTTGGGAGAGTATGACCGTCTCTCTTCCTGCCTTTTTTGTGGCTCGCTGGCAATTTCAGAGCGATCACGCTTGGCTGGAAGCGTACCTGGTACCTTAGTAGCAGCTGCTCTGATCGCCTCGCGCTGGCCCATGGACAGGCTGGGAAGCCGAGACTGTTCTCATCCCGGCCTTCGCGGTTACTGAACCGTGTGCCCGAACAAAGAAAGGGCTCAGGGGGGAGGGGCCGACACCAGCCCGTAGCTGCCAGCTAGAACACTTAGGAAATCAGAGGAGAGGAAAAACACAAGAGAGCCAGAAAGCGGGAGTTAAGAGGCTGGGCATGGGCAAGAGGCTGGGCATGGGCAAGAGGGGTTGACGACCTGGACAAGACCACACCCATCATCTTGAAGATAAATAGATACAAATAAAGATACATTTGATAAAATGGGTTTCAAATCATATATTAAGATAAAATAACCTCAACTTGGTCTCTCTTTACTCAGAGGTCAAGCATATCAGACTGACTGTTTAGACTTTAGTTTTGGCAAATCAACTGCTTATGGTTCAAATCACATTTCATGCTGCTTGTAGTCAAATCAAGACAAACAATTGTCAAAACTTCACACTTGCACTTACTGACACAGACATCAAGGCATACATTTGGAAAATTTCTGCAGAGTTTGTGAAATATCAAAACAGACATTTATCCTTGGTTAAACATCAAACGAGAGTCCCCCTGATCGACTTTGCAGTTCGTCTCGACGCCTGCGGGTGTCTCCTTGTCCCAGCAATTGTTCCTATTCCCAGACAGGTGGTCCGGTGGAAACATCTGGCCTTGGATGCTTGGGAGTTCAGACTTCGAGGGTAGATGTTAATTAGGGTCCACGAGGGTGCTCCTTGGGGGCAGTCTCACAACAGGGCCGCTTGGAAGAATGCAGTTTATCACGCCGTGGGGAGTCACTGTATCACCTGAGTTTGCGGGGAGGATGTCCGCTACAATATATACACACACACACACACACCTATATACATACACACACACACACACACACACACAAAGGACTGGGGCGAGACTGAGTGGTTGACAATGAGGGCGAGCCCTTATGTCAATCACGACAATACATCTTAACGTTTTGACTTGCAGTGCTTACAGTATACAATGTCAAAGGGACGATGCATTTTGGTTGCACTGACCATTTCGATGAGAGAGGATTTTCGTTTAAACACGCGTGAACTGTTTTGGGAGAGATATGATAAGAGGTATATATGCTTTTGCAGGTACGCATTGGTCTTGTGCTAAACTGTAAGAGTGTTTAGCCAAATGAGCTCATATGACTTTTGAGAATGTCATTTGTCTTTCAAGCAGTGCGGAAAAACTTGAATTTTGAATATTCACAAACTTTTTCCACCCACCACTGTAACTTCTTGCCAAAACACGGAAACATATAATTATTTGTATGGTATTGGTTTAAAACGATGCACATTGTTGTGATGAGCCGATCACTTTTTATCACCATTTTATGCAGAAATAAAGGTCATCCCAAAGGGTTCACATCACAACTGTGTACTTCCTTTCTCCTAAGGAACCCACTGAGAAGCCTGCCAAACGGGAAAACCCCCACAAGTATCTACTGTACAAGCCAACATTCAGCCAGCTTTTTACATTCTTGTCTGCCTCCTTTAAGGTGAGTACTTATATTTTAACATCTCTGGGCAATCTGGGCATTTTCAGTTGAGCTAACAAGCCCACCAAGCAATTGGATTGTGTTAGTCTCATGCTACATGTACAGGTTACAGGTTGAAGTTGTTTAGTCAATTTGTTTGTCGCTCTCAAAAACTTCACGTAACAGCACGGCCACAGCAACAAAAGCCTGTTTCTCACCAAACTCCAATGTCATCGTCCTAATAACAGTTTCACGACTGCCGTAAATATCAGTATAAACAAGCCAATAAATGTAATTAAATCTCCACTGCTTTAAAAAAAGTACCAGCAAATGAAGGTTAACATTCAATGTCCGTGACCTTTGAAATAAGTTCAGATCCCGGCCCCGCCTGTGTGGAGTTTGCATGTTCTCCCCGTGCCTGGGTGGCTTTTCTCCGGCCACTCGGGTTTCCACCCACATCCCAAAAACATGCATAGTAGGTTGATTGAAGACTCTAAATTGCCCGTAGGTGTGAATGTGAGTGCGAATGGTTGTTTGTTTCTATGCGCCCTGCATTTGGCCGGCGAACGGTTCAGGGTGTAGCCCGCCTCCCGCCCGAAGATAGCTGGGATAGGCTCCAACAGCCCGCGACCATAGTGAGGAGAAGCGGTAAAGAAGATGGATGGAAAATCCTCAACAGGTAAAACATTTACATTATCGGTAAAAGCATACAATACACGGATAAATAATACCACAATCAGTGGTCACACCTTTGGGTGTCATCAAGCCATTTCTTGACATTAACTGGATGTTATGATGGGGATTCTTGAATTGATTGTGGTACTTCATTCCACTCGTGTGATGCCCTGAAGGAAAAGACTGCCTGTATGAATACAGTTTTTTCTCAGTCCCCCCTCACTGCACCCCTAGTTGCTCTCTTATCAGATGATTTCAGGTTCATGAAGTTTAGTTTATGAAACCGGAGAGAGCTGAACCATGTGTAATCCTATGGACTAAACAGATATCTTTATATTTGGTGAGATTTTCCCAGCTGAACAGTTTACACTCCTTCAGGATATGACATTGATGAAAACTGAAAGTTTTCTTGTCTAACGTTTTAAGTGCTTGTTTGTACAATGATTCGAATGGTTTTATTGCTGTGGAGAATGCTTTTTTGGCTGGTGGGACTCCTGAGGCAGCTGATGGGTACCGGCTGGCCAAGCGGAATGCAGCTTTGGTGGTCGCTGAAGCAAAAACTCGGTTATGGGAGGAGTTCGGTGAAAGCCATGGAGAAAGACTTCCAGACGGCTTCGAAGACATTCTGGTCCCCCATCCGGCAGGTCAGGAGGCGGAAGCAGTGCACCATCAACACTGTGTATAGTGGGGATGGGGCGCCGCTGACCTCGACTCGGGACATTGTGAGTCGGTGGGGAGAATACTTCGAAGACCTCCTCAATTCTACCGACACGCCTTCCCATGAGGAAGCAGAGTCTGGGTTCTCTGAGGAGGGCTCTCCTATCTCTGGGGTTGAGGTCACCGAGGTGGTTAAAAAGCTCCTCGGTGGCAAGGCCCCAGGGGTGGATGAGATTCGCCCAGAGTTCCTCAAGGCTCTGGATGTTGTGTGGCTGTCCTGGTTGACACGCCTCTGCAACATCGTGTGGACATCGGGGACAGTGCCTCTGGATTGGCAGACTGGGGTGGTGGTCCCCCTTTTTAAGAAGGGGGACCGCATGGTGTGGAGATCACACTCCTCAGCCTCCCTGGTAAGGTCTATTCAGGGGTGCTGGAGAGGAGATTCCGTCGGGAAGTCGAATCTCAGATCCAGGAGGAGCAGTATGGTTTTCGTCCTGCCCATGGAGCAGTGGACCAGCTCTACACCCTCGGCAGGGTCCTTGAGGGTGCTTGGGAGTTTTCCCAACCAGTCTACATGTTTTTTGTGGACTTGGAGAAGGCGTTTGACCATGTCCCTCGGGGAGTCCTGTGGGGGGTGCTTTGGGGTCCCTGTATGACCGGAGTCAGAATTTGGTCCGCATATCCGGCAGTAAGTCGGACTCGTTCCCGGTGAGGGTTGGACTCCGCCAAGGCTGCCCTTTGTTCACAACTTTTATGGACAGAATTTCGAGGCGAAGCCGAAGCGTAGAGGTGGTCTGGGTGGTGGCCTCAGTATTGCATCTCTGCTTTTTGTAGATGATGTGGTTCTGTTGGCTTCATCAAGCCGTGACCTCCAACTCTCATTGGAGCAGTTCGTGTGAAGCGGGTGAGATGAGAATCAGCACCTCCAAATCTGAGACCATGGTCCTCAGTCGGAAAAGGGTGGCGTGCCCTCTCCAGGTCGGGGATGAGATCCTGCCCCAAGTGGAGGAGTTCAAGTATCTTGGGGTCTTGTTCACGAGTGAGGGAAGAATGGAACGGGAGATCGACAGGCGGATCGTTGCAGCGTCTGCAGTGATGCGGACTTTGTATCGGTCCGTTGTGGTAAAGAAGGAGCTAAGCCGAAAGGCGAAGCTCTCAATTTACCGGTCGATCTACGTTCCTACACTCACCTATGGTCACGAGCTGTGGGTTGTGACCGACAGAACAAGATCTCGGATACAAGCGGCCGAAATGAGTTTCCTCCGCAGGGTGTCCGGGCTCTCCCTTAGAGATAGGGCGAGAAGCTCGGTCATCCGGGAGGGTCTCAGAGTAGAGCCGCTGCTCGCCCACAGTGTTTTTACTCATGTTAATTGCTCCCCATTTTTGCTCGCTTCTCTTGCTGATTTCATGTCTGCAAAAGTGTGTGTTCTGCACGCAGTTAAAGCCAGTTGCTTGTCTTTCACGTCAAGTCCGAAAGTATCCAGCAGTTTAAAAACCATAACTGCATCGGACAGAATCCTATTCAACTTATTGTACAGTATTTTTGTTCAAATTCTGCAATGGATTCCCCTATCGGTACGTTGTCTTTCCTTGTTATCTGGTCAAACTCAGAGTACTCTTCATAAACCTCGTTTTCTTCTCAAAATAAATACTTTGTCGAGTCCTTGAATCAGCATGGAGACACCATTATTCGTTTCCAGTTCATCCGCTTGTATTTCCAGAGCTGTGTTCATTGCTGTGACTTTCAGCACAAATAAAGCTACTGCTATCGCTCATTTTTTTCTTGTCTGTCACCCATGTCCACATTTCCACTTCGTTTTTCCAGTAATTGGAGGACTTCCCTTTGTTGAAGCCTGGGGGTAATATGTAGTTGTTAGCTGTAGCCATCCTCTGCTACCATGTTAGTCTCCAATAATAGTCAAGGGTGCACATAACTGGTCCGCATGCGCACTGAAAATGTTAAATGCACACCTGAATCGATTGTCTCACTGCACTTTTGCGTACCACCAAGCATTTCCTTTTTTTGGACATAAGTTCATCCAGTGAGCTGAGTGGATCATGAAAAAAAATAGCACCAAGCATCAACCTCTGGTGCTCATTTGAGAACCAGACCAAATGATGTGCACGCCTGATAATAGTACACATTGAAGTTATTCAGTCCATTTATTTGTTGCTTTCAACAACTTACCAGCACATTAAAAGCCCGCTTCGCACCACTTCGTCATCACTTTGCGCTGCCTGGCAACAGGTTTTTAACCGCCACAAATATCAGAAAAAATATCAGAGCAAATGTCCCAACAAATTTAACGTAAGATTTTTAAGACCGGTTCTGAACAAGCCATTTTGAACTTGAACAGATAGAGATGAACAAGGCAAGAGAGGACCTTTGCACATCACGTCCTCCAGCAGCCAAGGCCTATAACATTGTTAAGGTGCCCAAATTGCTCGGGATGCGATATATCCACACTCTTGATCACCCCCGGGGTTTTAAAAGTATAATAAGAAATATGCCGCTTGTGAGATTGACTTCACTGTCTTTCAGAATTGTTTTCAACTTCGACCTTTGTCATGTGAAGCCCTGTTCACATATTTGATGTGAAAAAGTTAGTGAGGCGTTATTTTTAGCTATATCTGAACAACTTTGGAGTGAAGAAAATTGCACACCACTGACATAGATCTTTATGTACGTACTCACCCTACATATCTCTAATATGTAATTGTTATTACTGTTAATTCCAGGAACTGCCAGCAAACAGTGTTCTACTTGTCTACCTGTCAGCAGCCGGAGTCTATCCATCTGTAAATTCTGAATATGAAGGTAAGTCGATTGTTGGCTAGAGGCTGACAATTTTGTTTCCACAACCCCAATTCTAATGAAGCTGGGGCGTTGTGTTAAAGAGAAATAAAAACAGAATACAATGATTTGCAAATAATGTTCAACCTATATTTAATTGAATGCACTACAAAGAGAAGATATTTAATGTTCAAACTGATAAACTTTATTGTTTTTAGCAAATAATAATAAAATAATAAAGTTTCTAGAGGGGAGTGAGAAACGAAGACAAAAGACAAAGCAGTAATTGTAAACAAGATGAGAAAAGTGAATCATTACATATCTAGAACAATGAAACATTAGATGTGAGTGTTGTATGGGGCAGTAGTGCTACACCCTGTGAGGGAAGGACAGGACAAGATAGGACAGGGCAAGGACAGGAGAGGAAGCATGCAGGACAAGGGTCGTGAACCCGCTATACAACTGAAGTGTGGTGGTAGTGACTGTAAATTATACAAGTCTACAGGACGAGAGTGTGACTGAGGGAATACCCAAACAGTTTGCATATTCATGAGTTATTTGTTGCAATAAGTGAGTGGCCCCACACCCAGCGAAAAAGTCCCAAGTCAATTCAAGTGAATTGACACCGTTTCGCATGCACAATGACTGACAGAAGTGTCCTGTAATTGCTGTGCCTGAACTGTTGAAGTTGAGGAACACACCCAATCAATCGAGAGGCGGGATTGGGCCCAGGAGTCCACCCGAGAGCAGCCCGGCGGATGGGACACGTCCCACACCGAGGGACCCAGGGCGGTCCGCCGGCCCCACTGAGGCGACCGACAACCGGGCACCCGGAGGAGGCCGCAGAGACTCAATGCCACCACCCCAGCCAACCCTCACCCACAGCACCGCACCACGCGCTCCTCCGCCCCTGCAGGGCCCACAATACAGCCAGTCCACGCCCAGCCCGAGGGTGGGAGGGTGTCCCTTGTTTGTTGGAAAGGAGGGCGGATAGGAGAGGCATGGCTCCTGCAGGTCAGGCCCATGAGGTAAAACAAACACAGATGAAGAGGACCGCCCCACCCAGCCCCGCAGCACCGACCCGGAACCCCCCCACACACACACATTCCAGCCAGCACACACTAGAGATTGGGAAGGCGTGAAGAAATTCCCGCCCCCACAGACACCAGAACCGCAAACACAGTGACAAGAGGAGAAGCTATAATACAGAACAGGTGACAATAAATGCTGCTAGCTTGCTGGCCTATACTTGCCTCCGGTATCAGGGCAGGTACATTGCAATGCCCCCCAAGCAAAGTAATGGTCACGAAAGCGTGCTGCAAAAGGAAAATAGAATAATCGCTGACTTTCGACAAGATCTCCGCCATTTGTCATTCCTTGATATCCAGCTTCACGACTCGCCTCCTCCAAATCTCCGCCGTGATTATGGAAGGACATGCCAGCGAACATGCGCTGTCGACGGCTGAAGCTCCCCCGGTGGACACGCTGACATGGGATCCATCTTCCTGCCAGACGCCATCCTGGTCAACACCGCTACATGGCACCACCTTGGTCGAGGTGGTGTCCCCCGGCAAGAAGCGCAGACCATCTCGCGCGTGGCTGGCCTTAAAGAACAGATTCGCCGGTTCAGAACCGGCCTTAATTTTTCGCTCTTCATTATATTGCAGCCATTTTCTAAAATCATTTAAATTAATTTTATCCTCATTAATGTACACACAGCAACCCATATTGACAGAAAAAAAGTAAATTGTTGAATATTTTGCGGATTTATTAAAAAAAAATTGCCATTCCTCCTTGCACATTCTCTCAAGTTCTGTCAGGTTGGATGGTGAACGTTGGTGGACAACCATTTTCAGGTCTCTCCAGAGATGCTCAATTGGGTTGAAGTCAGGGCTCTGGCTGTGTCATTCAAGAACAGTCACGGAGTTGTTGTGAAGCCACTCCTTCGTTATTTTAGCTGTGTGCTTAGGGTCATTGTCTTGTCTCTCGGAAGGTGAACCTGCGGCTCAGTCTGAGGTCCTGAACATTCTGGAGAAGGTTTTCATCAGGGATATCCCTGTACTTGGCCTCATTCATCTTTCCTTCGATTGTAACCAGTCGTACTGTCCCTGCAGCTGAAAGACACCCCCCACAACATGATGCTGCCACCACCATGCTTCACTATTGGGACTGCATTGGACAGGTGATGAGCAGTGCCTGGTTTTCTCCACACATACCGCTTCGAATTAAGGCCCAAAAGTTCTATCTTGGTCTCATCAGACCAGAGAATCTTATTTCTCACCATCTTGGAGTCCTTCAGGTGTTTTTTTTAGCAAACTCCATGAGTGCTTTCATGTGCCTTGCACTGAGGAGAGGCTCTGCTATAAAGCCCCGACTGGTGGAGGGCTGCAGTGATGGTTGACTTTCTCGAACTTTCTCCCATCTCCCGACTGCATCTCTGGAGCTCAGCCACAGTGATCTTTGGGTTTTTCTTTACCTCTCACCAAGGCTCTTCTCCCCAGATTGCTCAGTTTGGCCGGACGGCCAGCTCTAGGAAGGGTTCTGGTCGTCCCAAATGTCATCCATTTAAGGATTATGGATGCCACTGTGCTCTTAGGAACCTTAAGTGCAGCAGAACATTTTTTTTGTAACCTTGGCCACATCTGAGGTGGCACGGTTAGAGCGTCAGCCTCACAGTTCTGAGGAGCGGGGTTCAATCCCCGGCCCCGCCTGTGTGGAGTTTGCATGTTCTCCCCGTGCCTGCGTGGCTTTTCTCCGGGCACTCCGGTTTCCTCCCACATCCCCAAAACATGCATTAATTGGAGACTCTAAATTGCCCGTAGGTGTGAATGTGAGTGCGAATGGTTGTTTGTTCCTATGTGCCCTGCGATTGGCTGGCGAGCAGTTGAGGGTGTACCCCGCCTCCTGCCCGATGACGGCTGGGATAGGCTCCAGCACGCCCGCGACCCGCGTGAGGAGAAGCGCGACAGAAAATGGATGGATGGATGGATTTAACAAGGGGCAGCACGGTGGACGACTGGTTAGAGCGTCAGCCTCACAGTTCTGAGGACCCGGGTTCAATCCTGGGCCCCGCCTGTGTGGAGTTTGCATGTTCTCCCCGTGGCTGCGTGGCTTTTCTCCGGGCACTCCGGTTTCCTCCCACATCCCAAAAACATGCAAGCTAGGTTAATTCAGGACTCTAAATTGCTCGTAGGTGTGAATGTGAGTGCGAATGGTAGTTTGCGACCGATCTTGCATACCTGTGACCCTTGTGAGGATAAGCAGTGTAGAAAATGGATGGATGGATGGATTTAACAAGGTAGGAATGAATAGCAACGTGGAACACTTTGTTTCTACAAGTATAACGCTTTGCAAGTGTTTACATTTTCAAATTTACAACAATCCTAGGAAATCCCAATGTTCCATCACTGTGAGCTATTTTTTAGAACAAACCCGTGGGGTACTTTTGTGGCTACCTGTTGGTGACCCCTGCTCTATTCTTTTCAATTAAATGCACTACAACTTCTTTTTTTTTCATTTTTGGTAGGACCATTTGACTTCGGAGGGGTTCTCACAAATTCAAATCGAGATATTGTGAATGGAGAGGTGATTCAGAAGAGAAATCAGTCCCATAAAGAAATGCACTGGTAAGAATTGAACTACAAAATGGGAATTATTTATGCATCTTTTTAGCGCATTTTACTTTGAATTCGATGAAATGTTTGTTTGGAATTTGTGTGGCTTTTATAACCATCTTGTTTAGAATGAATGTAAAACGGAATCCAGCATGAAGGCACGAGATGTTTACTTCAAAATGTTGCGTCTGCATGTTAGCGATTTAAGTCGTGCTTCCATAGCAGAGGTGAGACAGGTGTGCAGAGCACTATGACTAATGAATAATTGTAATGTTGACAGCCTTCATCCCGGTGACTTACTCCCTTTCACTCGGAAGCCACTGTTTATTATTGTGGATTCAACAAACAGCACCGCTTATAAGGTAGCTGAACAGATTTATTTATCGAAGAACATATTTTGAATGTGATCCCATTTTAAGGTAAATGGATGTCATTATAATTCTTTCGTATCCTTGTCTGCCCCCTCTCTCCAGAATTTCACAAATATGTTTGGCCAACCTTTGGTGTGCCTACTATCACCGAAAGTATATCCCAAGAGTGTACAAGGTGTGTAAGCCTGTTGATAATATGGCTTGGTTCGTTCTCAATGTTGAAAAATGTTATTGCTGTTGACCAAGTGTGTGAATCCGTAACTCTGTGCTCCCATTGAAAATAAAAAAGCATAAAACTGTTTGCTCAGGATTTGAAAGTTTTGGGAAATGTTGATGCACTGTATATTGGCCTCCATCACATCAATCTTTTCACTGCTTACCTGTTCAGATCAGTCTCAACGTGGGAGTCTCTTCACCCTGTTCCTGTACAGCCCACTTTTGGCTTTCTTCTCTGTGTGTGGTTTAAGCAGCGTGAGAGGAAAACTTTGGCAGAGCACTCAAGAATTCCTTCACAAAGTTGACCGTGACATTGGGCAAATGATAACCCGATCACAAACCATAGGTAGCGTATCTATTCAACTACTGTATTGCGACGATCACAATGTAATTCATGTATAACATCCTTTTGTAAATACGTTGATGTGATTTCAACTCTCTTTTCAGCAATGCACTCTACTAGTAAGCCAGACTGCAGTTTTCGCCCTAAATTTAAGCGAATGTAAAAGTTGTGCTAGTGCTACAGTAAGTTGTTTGGAAAAGACACACAGTTTCTTTTTTAGTAACATGTTCCAGTTTTGTATGTTTAAGGTTGGGCTTAATGGTACTGGGTTCAGTAATTCAGAACTTTTGGCTCGATTGGCTTACTAGCGTTCCCACAAAGTAAAAAAAAAAAAAAACGTCCCCAACTTGAGAGACCAAAAATAGTAATCTAATTTGATTCCAAATTAGGCTCTTTTGAGCAATTGTGATATATCCAGTATATTGTGATAAGTCTTGTATATCTAGCGTGCGTACGAACATGTCCATGCCAAGGATTTCATTTATCAAGTTGGACTTGTGCGTCAATTTACACACAGCTCTGACCATGTGTACACACAAGGTGAAAACTACAAATGGAACGCACTGAGAGAGTCACCAAAGCCATCTGAGTGCACGTCCAGCTCCAGGGATTTTGGTCCACTGGCACATTTCTACGGGAAGAGATTTGTCTCAAAGATATTCACACAAATATATCCGCGATTTACACATTTTTTCAGATTCACAAATACAGTATAGTATATATATTTTTTTCCAATATATCCATGAGTTTTTTAATGTTGTGTGTACTTTGATCACGACTTATTATTTGTCAATATTCAGTTCTGCTTGTGAATTGTTGAAGGTGCGCTTGCATGCCCATTTACGTTTGAGACAAACGTAAATGCAGTTTTCAAGATATTCACACAAGTTGAGAAGATTTCGGTGTGTGAAGGCACACCGAAATATCCTCCATCCGCTCGGCGGCAGTGTTGCTGTCTCCGTCGAGAGCGTAGATGATCTAAAATAGATGGTTGAAAGCTAGTCACTGTTATTATTAAAGACTGTAATGATGAACTGGTTTTTGTATCTTGCGACAGATGAGATGATTTCAATAAATCACCTTCCTCAATCGTGTAAATCGCAGATATATTTGTGTCAAGTACTTTGAGACAAATCTCCCCCGTATGGATTTTCAGCAGGAGATTGAATACATATGTGAACTTTTGCAAACAACACGAAGCGCAATCATGCCAGTAGCGTTGGATGCAGTTATTTCCCTGGCCCCAATTTGCGTCCCTTTCCCGTACAGACATCACCAATTGTATGAAATTCATCAAGGATTTCCAAAACGGAGTTGGAGCCATAGAGTTCAATTCAAGCACTGTCTTACACAAATTCAGCTACGTGGAGAGCAAAGGATTACCTCTGCGATCCACATCAGCTGGAGAAACACACCATTCATTCATTCTACAGGAAAAAACAATTCTCTATACAGAATAGTCGTGTGGGTGTGTGCCTTGTGGATGGATGGCTGCACGCAGTACATGGTGTGTCCCCAATATTGCCTGCAATACGGCATGCCATCTGTCCATATCACTTGTTTGTCCTTCTCCAGTTAATTCTCGTCTGTGGGCTGTGACACATTTTTTGGGCTTTGAGTTTGATGTCAAACCATTTCTTCTTTTTATTGAAGAGACTGTTCTTTTCTCTGATCCTACAAAATTAACAGCGCCGGTAAAAATCTACCGCCTCCTTTTTTCCCCGTTTGTCGGTAACACCTGCATTAATGATTCCAAATGCTATTTTGGGGTTTCTTTTTACTTCTCAGACAAGTACCTTAATGATATTGCTTTTCTCCACCCTCCTTCCCCTGATTTCGGAGAGCGAAGTCGTCCATCCGCACATTCTAAACGGTGGACTGCTACCTCATTCGTTATGGTCAATTGGCGGTGTTTCTCCATGCAAATGAGGCTAAGCGTTGCCAGTTTAGAACAGGTGGGATTTATCAACACACATTACTTACTGGTATGCGTACGACCGGCGTCTGCGTGTTTGATAAATACCTTTTGTACTCACATTCTACGCACTCTTTGATCAATGAAGCCCAAGGAGTCTACCTTCCTTAAAATGATTGCAGCTTCCTTTACGACTCTATTAAAGGACCTACAGCATCCAGATGGCGTATATTTCACTAACAGTTGCTCTTTCAAATTCAACTGGCAAATGTGTCCAACCTCACTATTTTCACTCGTTATACCCTCCATTCATCCATTTTCCTACGTTTATCCGGGCTTGGGTCGTGGGGGCAGCAGCTTAAGCAGAGAAGGCCAGATGTCCCTGTTCCAAGGCACTTCGTCCAGCTCTTTTGGGGGGGATCCTGAGACATTCCCAAACCAGCAGGGAAACATAGTGCCTCTGTGTGTCCTCGGTCGTCCCCAGTGCTGACCTCAGCTTGTGACCATAGATCGACCATTCAATCGAGAGCTTTGCCTTTCGGCTCAGAGTCTGCATCGCTGCAGACGCTACACCAATCTGTCTGTCAATTTCACAATCATTCTTCCCTCACTCATGAACAAGACACCAAGACACTTGAGCTCCTCCACTTGGGGCAGGATCTCCTTCTGACCAGGAGAGGGCACTCGACCCTTTTCCGACTGAGTAGCATGGCCTCAGATTTTCAGGAGCTGAGTTTCATCCCAGCCACTTCACACTTAGCAGTGAACCTTTCCAGCGAGGGTTCAAGCTTGCAGCTTGATGAAGCCAGCAGAACCACATCATCTGCAAAAAGCAGAGACGCAATGCCGAGGCCGCCAAACTGGACCCCTTGGACGGCTCGGCCGCGCATAGAAATGTTATGAACCGAATCGGTGCCAAAATACAGCCTTGGCGGAGTCCAACCCACACTGGAAACGAATCCAACTTACTTCCGGTAATGCGGACCAAATCCCGACACCATTTATACAGGGACCAAACAGCCCGTATCAAAGTGTAGAGCCGGTACACCATACCAGGAGCACGATCGAATGCCTTCTCCAAGTCCGCAAAGCAAACTCGTTTACTTGTTGGGCAAACTCCCATGCACTCTGCAGAACCTTTCTGAGGGTGGAGAGGTAATCCACTCTTCTGCAGCCAGGACGAAAAACAAACTGCGACGGACCGTCCTCTCCAGAACCCCTGACTATACCTTAGCTGGGAGGCTGAGGAGGGTAATTCCCCTGTAGTTGGAAAACACCCTCCAGTCCCCATTCTTAAGAAGAAATTTGCTCGTCTTTCGCTGCTGATGTCAGCAGGCTCACACAGGATTTCGGCCTAAATGTGGGAGTGCCAAAATCTGGCTGAAAATCAAAAAACAGGCTTCAAATTACTATTGAGTGTATTTTGGGGGATCTTCTTCTTTTTTGTTTGTAATTCTAGAACTCTAGGAATATGTACCAGTGTTCACAGGATTAGATCTGTGTGCCACCCTGGCCACCACATTTACCACCTCTGGTCAGTGGTATGTAACAATGCACAGCAAAACTAGCATAGATTCCAACAGCTTCTTTCCCATTTCCATGAACTTTAAACAGTTGATTTGTCATTTTTTTACTAGGGACACGTTCCCAGAATGCACATCTCTGTTGTGGCTTTACGGTATTCATCATTTCCACAATTCAAATCTAATGGATCGGTATTACTGGACTATTGCACTACTTTGAACATACTTGGCCAATAAAGAATATTGTTATTCATACTGACAGGCAAGTTCAATTAAGCCTTCAATTAAGATAAGAAACATGTTTTGGGACTGTGGCAAGAAGCTGGAGTACCCAGACAAAACCCACACAAGCACGGGTTGTACTTGCAAAGGTCCACATAGAGATGTTCCAAAGGAGGTTTGAACCCTCCTTCCTGACTGTGAGACAGACGTGCTAACCACCTGTTCACCATGCTCCCATGCTTTGCTTTGCCGTATTCGCTAAAATCAACGCAATACAACTTTCAAATTGTAGAAGCATATTATTATTATGGAAGGGTTCGACGGGAATTGCTATTTTGTTTTAGAATTATTAGTTTGAGAAATTTTGATCAGTTCCAGGAGTCAAACACCTTGAGCTATGGTCCCCAAATGTTTGTGCTAGCCCCCCCATTATTTTTGCATGCACCCGAGCCCTCCTTTGATAGCTTAATTCGTTCCGTGACCCCGTTTTTAACCCGAAACGTTCTTAAGCCGAGGTAATGTTTACAATTGAAATGAATGGAAATGCAATTAATCCATTCCAGCCCCCAAATTGTTATACTTACCTTTTTTACCAGTGTGTGTGGTTAAAAATAAATGTAGCACAATATAGAAATAGGTGAAACAACACAATTAGTTTCTTTCTCATGAAGTTGAACTAAGGAGGAAAACGGGAGGACGACGACGACGACGACGACGACGACGACTCCTCATTGAAAAAGTTTTCTTCCATAATAACACGGGGGAAATTCTGTTTCAGGTGTTTTTTTTTTCTTTTGTCTGTTTGTTTTCTAATTTATTGGTTGATTTCGGCACAACAAAGTGATTCAGGCAAAATTGTATTTTTCTGTTCAGAAAAGAAATCAGAAAGTGGGACGTTTAAAAGATGAATTGCTCTGTTGGGCTATTTGCGGCACGTTTCTTTTGATCATTGGATCATTTATTTGATTGCAGTGAGCAGTTTCTCATTTTTTGTCACTTTAATAAAGAGCAAAAATCAACAACAACTATACAATGCCTACCTTTTTAGTTGCACTGCGTGACGCACAGTCAATAACCGTTGCACAGCACAGATCTGCCCACTCATCAAATGCTTCCACTTAGGAGCCATTCTAATTTCTGACTATTTAGCCCTTTGTCGACTTTTTCAGAAAAAAGTTCTGTGTGACAATATCTCAACTACTTCCGTGTTCATTCATAAATGCAGCGGCTGCTTGTCGCATCTGCGATTGCCTGAATGTGTGTAGGCGGAACTTGCGCCGTGCGAACACGTGGAGAACTATTTTGACGTGATTATGCCGACACGAACCGTTGGTTATCTTAATTCAAAAGATGCTACATACATGCAACATACATCTATCTGTTCATAGTAGTTTTTGATCAAAATAAAATGACTTATTTTGCCACGTCAAACGCTATTAGGTTTGTGATTGGATGATAGATAGAGGATGTAGAGGCGGAACCTCTGTCCACAAGCCAAGCGTAACAGATTTCCGGCCTATGCCACGGAGCGGACTGGTTTTCATCGACAGCTTAATGCGTTATGCACTGACTCAATGATCGTCACGCAGCACGAGTAAAGCACAACATAGATCCTTCTGTTTGGCCATACCAAGACGTCCGCAAGCCAAAAATATATAATATAAACATAACTAGAGGTAATTTTTATTTTTTATTTTGGAACGTATCCCGACTTGTTCGTAAACCGGGTCGTTCGTAACTTGTGGTTCCACTGTACATGTACACACACACACACACACACACACACATACTGTATATATTACTGTCTTTAATGGAGGGGTAACCAACAGTTTTGTCCATGTGTATACAACAGTGTATAACTTGTTCGTAGCGATCAGTCTTTTGAAGGTAAAATTTTCCTGAGGAATATTGAATGATGTTTGGAAATGTAACAAATGTTTACCAAATGTTTGTTCTTTGCCCGTTAAGACATATGCCATTTTTCTCACAGAAAAAAGAGCTCGCTAAGGAGACTTTTAATTCTTCAACGCAATTTTGGATTTATTTTTTTTTTGTAATCCCTACAGATCAAGCCTTTTTACAATTCTTTGGTGATGAATTCCTTCGACTTCTGCTGATCCGCTTTGTGTTTTGTTCAGCTACATTGAGACTGCATAAAGTCTTTCGGGTAAGTCTTTTTACAGTCGTTGATTTTAGTTCTTGTTGGACCATAATCCATAACCAATGCATGATTTTCATGAATTAATTTTCAGTACTTTCACTTAATTGCTTTTTTTCTTACTTATTGCTATAAGTTACTTCTGTCAGCATTTCTTTCTTGAACTGAGGGGTGCCCAAAATGTTGTCTTTACAAACGTCTGTCCTTTGTTTTGCTTTTCTCGGCATTACTCCACTGTAGAGTCCCCTGTTAGATTTCATAAAACTTTCTATAAAAATCCACTACCTGTATCGTTTGTGTGCTTTTTGAGCCGACCAAACCTCTGGGATCGAGAATTCGTATTTCCGAAGTGTAGCAGCCTTCAGATTATGAGACTGATAAGAGGTTTTTCGTCACTTTTTCCTAAATTTTATACAAATAAAAAAGAGACGTGGTGCCCTTTGGAGACAAAATTAGTTTGATTCTGGTGTTAAACGTCTATCGGACCAAACCGGAAGTGAACGCAGGTATTCCCCTTCGACGAATTTATTTCTTAAATAAATTACGTTTTATCCAATGCCAATGTACGCTACAGCGACGAGAACAACATGGATCATGCCGTGTGTATTATAAGAACAAAATGGGGGAAAACGTGTGCTGGTGTTCGGGAGAGGACTTTCATTCAAGGATTGCTTGAGTTATGTTCACGTACTTTTAATACAATACAGCTCGCAAGCAGGCAACAAAACATTATGCAGCCTAGCAAGTTAGTGCTAACACTAACGGTTGTACGTAAACATGCCAGCATTCTGTCGCATCATGCTCTAAAGTTTTGGTGTGTGTGAAGTAATTTAATTACAACTAAGTTATCACCCATTATTTCTGTTATGTTGTAATGTTGGTTGGACTTGACTGATTAGAATACATGATTTCTTACAAATAACTCAGCTGCTCAAAACAGTACTTCCAAAATACATCCAATAATACTCCGCGATCACGCGCCAATTTCTCTCTGCCTCAAACTTGAATCGACATAATATCTTCTCCAACCTGGCACTTCCCTAAAGAAAGATCCAGAGTTCGATATATTTGTAAAGAAGTCATGGAAAGATTTTCTACAAATGAATGATTCCACAACCCTATCTCCATCCTTACTTTGGGAAACCTTTAATTAGAGGCAAAATCATTTCATACTATTCTTACAAGAAAAAAAATTAGAAAGCAAATTGGAGATGAAAAATCAAACAACTTACAGAACAATGGGAAATAAATCCGACAGACCTACTTAAGAACAACTTCATCATGCTAAAGAACAACTTGAACAACAGTTCCTACTACAACAGCTCAGATACACAGATTTTGAGCACAATAATAAATCAGGATAAACCAACTTCAACGTAACAAAGAAAATACACGAATTACAACCATACAAGATTCAAATGGCAAATTGACTCAATCACGACAGGATCTTAATGATATATTCTACAACTACTACAGTAGCTTATGCCTAGATCAGATTTAGGGTTGGGAATCGAGAACCGATTGGAACCGGGACTAAAATTCCGGTTCTCCTGGAAATCGTTCAAATTAAAACATTTTGGTTCCCAGTTTCGATGCCTAAAGTCTGCCGACGCCGAAAACCAACGAAGAAGCAGCAAAAACCAATGAAGAACGCACAGGAAGACGTGCTTGTGCCCAACGGCAGTGGCGAACAAAAGTGTGTCTTAACTATGTTAAAATAAATGACCGGTCGCCTCAGTGCAACACTTGTGTAGTGTATATTGGTTTGGATAAAAACGTAATTAATTTAGGCGACAAGAAAAAGCCAGAAGCGAAGCCTGTCTTACTTCCGGTTTAGCGTGATTTTAAGTTTAAACGTTAGAATCACCCCGCCTCCTGCCCGATGACAGCTGGGATAGGCTCCAGCGCGCCCGCGACCCTAGTGAGGAGAAGCGGCTCAGAAAATGGACGCATGGATGGATGGACGTTAGAATCTAATTATTTTATCTCGCAAAGGGGCACCACGTCTCTTTTTAGAAAACTTAAGGACAAAGTGACGAAAAACCTCTATGTCTACTAATCTGATGGTTGCTACAGGAATTAGATAAGAGTTCTCAATAGCCAGAGGTCTTTTCTCGAACCCAAACACACACAAATGATAGGTAGTGACTTTTTATAGAACATTTAATGAGATCTAACAGGGGAATCTACAGGGGAACAATGCAGAGAAAATCAAAACAAAGGACAGATAAACATTGGTAGAAGGAGGCTGAACATCTAATGTGAGCGTGCAATGACATTGCATCGAGCTGGGGATTCATGTTCTCGTTCATTTCAACCCAAATATGCACCAATGTGTACTTTTAGTCGACCGTGCCTTGAACACAATTCAGACAGTCTGATCGATCTCCCAAATGTTTGGCCGGTCCAGTCCACACGGGGAACAGGTGGATTTGGTGGGAAAAGGAGGAAGGAAAAAAGTCAGAAAAAGAGTTTGAAGGCAGGGAGGCCGAACCCCGGGTGTCGCTGTTGGCAATTAATGGCACCTGTTTGAACACATTATCACACCTGTCACATTTTTAAATGATCACTTTTTAAACTTGTAACCAAATCGGAAGCATATTTAACAATTTCTCAGTATTTCAATTGAATTTTGCAGTGGCGTTGCCATAGTGCCACTGAGAACACCGAGAACTGTTTTTGTCTGTTGTTGGGAAGACCTGGCATTGCATGCTGTGCACCAGTGTTGTTTATGACTTGAGAGTACTTTTCTGCACATTTTTCAATCTCAGTCTCAGATGCATACAGCAAGCATTGTCTTTCAGCACCATCTGCACAGAAGTGCAGCACCTTTTTGCTCTGTAAGTGCACAGATCAAATGTTAATCTGAGCTCTAAGAGCACTTGTCATATCAGCAATAGTCTTACCTTTGCCTTGCAGCTCACATTTCAAATGGTTCAGATCCCGGTCCAGCTGATCGGCCAAGTTCCCAGACATAGCTGACACTCTTCTAACCATTATAGTTGAACCCAATTGGACATTGGAGAGAGTTTAGATGACATCGGTTTCATATTTCTCGTCTTTAAGTAGTGTTTTTGCAGTTATCGCTGTTTCTATGAAAACCCCGTCCGAAAATGCCTTCTTTTTCTTCATCAAGAAGTGCGGAGCTGTAAATGAGGCTTGGGTTCGTTTTAGGGCATTTGTCACTGGTCCTGTGAAAAAAGACTGCTGTTTGCGCAAAGCCGCACTTTTTAAGTGCGTAGTGCGCTGCCCAGTGTATCGTTAGCATGGAAGCTCGTACGGCACGTTCTGAAATGCCGCTTCGACGTTGCCAGAGTCGCTCCACAAATTAGCTAATCTAATCTATTTAATATGCTCCTGATGATAGTCACGTGAAAATGACAGATGAGATTCAGTTGAGATATGCAACGTTTACCTGCGCACCTGTCAGAGACAAAACATGGGAAATAAGTGGAACTTTAACACATTCAAGAAATCACTCTTTCCCATTCTAACTCCATATATATGAAATAATTTGGTCCATTAACTTTCGTTTTAACAGTGAGGATTTAGACCGCGAAGTCAGCTAGTGTTAGTGGATGCCTTTTCAGATGGCTGTTCATAGCAGTTGGATGTTAAGTCGTTTTTTTTAGGATAGCTAGCGAGCTGCGCAGAGGCGTTCGTGTTATAAAGCATGTGATTGGCTTCCAACTGTCATCGTCATTGTGCAGTGGTACAGTTGACGCGTTCAACTCCAAATCTGAATAAAACGCGAGCAAAGAATATCAACCACAATTGACCTCTTCCTAAATACTTCTCCTAAACAGATTAGATAGATACAAATATAACAGTCCCCTTCTAGGGAGTAACTATTGATGGCTGTTTCTCTTTTTTGTACTTGCAGGAGGCACAGAGCTTCCCTGAGTCATATCCTGAGCTCCCCAAACAAGACACGGTGGAGAACAGCATTCTGCAGAAGCATATTTTGAAGATGGCATCCCTTCTGGATGTGCAGAACATGTTTTGGGACAATTCAGTAGAAGCCTATTGAATTTTTCTTTTGTGGTCAGGACCAAATAGTTGGTGTGGAAAAGCCTCCACATCCTGTACACTCATCTGCTACAGCCTTTGTAGCATTTTAATTCTTCTCTTTATTATTATTATTATTATTATTATTTTTGGGGCTATAAAAAAGTTGTCAAATAACAAATTTATAACTGAAGTCCAGCTTTTAAATTGAACTAGCTAACATGTAGTGCTCGCTATACTCAAAAGACTCATGGACTACAAATCAATTGAGGCACTTCTATCAGTTAGACAATTTTGCAAAACCTGAATGCTATTGCTTGTTCATGCATCCTGTGACAATGACTTTTCTGATGTGGCACTGTAATTAATGACCTTTGGTTAGTTGTTGTTTTCAAGTGTATATACACGAAGAAAGCGTATTTTTGGTCCATTCTGAGCTAACTTTTGAGGTATATTTTGAACACAAGAACATTTGAATGATCAATGAAATGACTAATAATGCACACACACAACATCCAGGACAGGTTTTGCACTGTAGCAGGAAGCTATAAAGCGAAACAATGTTCTGTGGCCTCTGGAGTTAGGGATTTAATACCAGTACTAATAGAAACTAATTCCAAAAAAAGTAAACACAGGAACCATTTGGAATCTATTTATTTGCCATCCAGTCAAATTGGAGAACTTCTTTTTCATGTTTATTCTATTGCCACTGTTTCTGTGTTCATATAATGTATCAAAATGTATTGTCCAAAGTGTTAGTTTAAATGTTCTGAGTTCAAGTGGTGATTCCAGCTTTCAATGGTGCACACTTATGTTTTAGGGGTTTTACGTTTGCGAAGGAACTTGAATTTATATTAGGCGATTATAAACAAAGTCTTTATATTTATTTGTATACAGGTTTTTTTGTTTGTTTGTTTGTTTTCAAAGTTTTCAAAGCTTTTTCCACAGAGCAACAAAATACAAAGCAAAGTAAAGCAAATTTATTGATATAGCGCATTTCATACACAAGGTAACTCAATGTGCTTTACATGATTAAAAGCATTTAAAAAAAAAAACCTGCTTATAAACAATTAAAACAGCGTACAGTGTAAGAAATATCATTTAAAAGTGGAAATGCTCTAAGAAGCATAGGAAAAAAGAAGCGTTTTTAACCTGGACTTAAAAACATGCACACTTGGGGCTCACGTCACTTCTGTTGGCAACGTATTCCATTTGTGTGCAGCATAATAGCTAAATGCTGCTTCACCATGTTTGCTTTGGACTCTGTGCTCCACTGTTTGACCCGAGTCTGTCGATCGCAGAGCCCTACTGGGTTTATATTCCATGAGCATTTCATTCATGTATTCAGGACCTAAACCGTTTAGTGATTTATGGACCAGTAGCAGAACTTTAAAATCTATTCTAAAACTGACTGGAAGCCAGTGTAAAGACTTTCGAATTGGAGTAATATGCTCTGACCTCTCTGTTCTGGTCAGAACCCGAGCTGCAGCATTCTGAATGAGCTGCAGCTGTTTAATGCTCTTTTTAGGGAGTTCAGTCAGAAGACCTTCACAATAGTCAAGTCTAATTGGGATAAAAGCATGGATGAGCTTCTCCTGGTCTGCTTGACACATGCAAGCCTTCACTCTGGATATGTTCTTCAGATGGTAGAAGGCAGTTTTAGTAATTGATGTGATATGACTGTTGAAAGTCAGGTCGGAATCTATCAGGACACCAAGGCTTCGCACTTGGTATTTGTTTTTTAAAGAGAGTGACTCCAGGTACTTACTAACAGCAATCCTCTTTTCTTTATTGCCCAAAACAATTATCTCAGTTTTGTTGTGGTTTAATTGAAGCAAATCTTCAGCTCATTCAGTTATTTATCTGTTTTAGACAGTGACACACCACCTCAATTGAACTGTAGTCATCTGTCGACACTGCTAGATATAACTGTGTGTCATCTGCATAGCTATGATAGTCAAAATTAATTACCCAAGGGTAGCATATACAGGCTGAACAGAAGGGGTCCAAGAACTGACCCTTGAGGGACCCCATAGGTCATTGCCATTCAATGAGATTCTTCTTTTCCTTTCAGCTTATCCCTTTAGGGGTCGCCACAGCACGTCATCCTTTTCTATGTAAGCCTATCTCCTGCATTCTCCTCTCAAACACTAACTGCCCTACATCCATCAACCTTCTCTTTGGTCTTCCTCTTGCTCTCTTGCCTGGCAGCTCCACCCTCATCATCCTTCTACCAATGTACTCACTATTTCTCTTGGTCTGGACGTGTCCAAACCATCGAAGTCTGCTCTCTCTAACTTTGTCTCCAAAACATCGAACCTTGGCTGTCCCTCTGATGAGCTCATTTCTAATTGTATCCAACCTGGTCACTCCGACAGTGAACCTCAACATCTTCATTTCCGCCACCTCCAGCTCTGCTTCTTGTTGTCTCTTCAGTGCCACTCTGTCTCTAATCCGTACATCATGGCTGGCCTCACCACTGTTTTATAAACTTTGCCCTTCATCCTAGCAGAGACTCTTCTGTCACATAACACACCTGGCACCTTCCTCCACCCGTTCCAACCTGCTTGGACCCGTTAAAATAACTTAACCCCTTGTCTATTTAGACAGAAACCATCTGCCTTGTAAAGATATCTGCACTCCCAAAAAAATGCACAAATTGTCAATGAAACTCACGGGTAGTGCAGTATACACTTCTTTGAGGCACTTATTTAATTGACTGAGCCTAGAGAAACGTTCATCTCCAAATCGTGCAAGTGGGAGAGGTCTACTAATAAAAACCTCAGCATCCAAACAATGCACTTTTGTGAGGAGATCAATGAAATCTCGCTTCAGTACCTCTGATTGCTGATTGAGAACATCCAGGCCCCCTGTGTGTATATTGACATATTTCACAGTTGGGTGCTGATTAGTGATCTTCAGGGTTTTTTTTTTAGAGATATCACACACCATGTCATTGGTAACTTACTCCAAAAACGTTTCACATCCTTGACAGCTCCATCACCAACTATTCACGTTTGGGGTGTCATTTTTCTCTTGTATGATTTAGTTTCATACCTTTCAGGGGTAGTGGGGGATGAGCATTCTTGGCCAGGGTTGAGTAAAAGTGGCTCAAATCTCATTGTAAGTTTGATGTTGATGTTACTATCAATTTCCCCCTTCTTTTTTTGCCATTCAACCCAATAGCTCAAAGAAGAATATTTTGTATATGTGTGCATATACATATGTATCTCCACTGGCCAGGAACTTTTTTTTTTTTTTAATATTGCTCTTGGCAGCTTCCCTTTCAGGCTTCAGCTTGTTTGTTGTTGTTGTTTCCATTCCATAGCCATTTGATGCTATTTCAAACCCAATATTTTGCATTGTTATTATTAGAAAATACCGCACAGCAGCAGCCATTTTGACATTGTATGTTCTGTGATTTTGATCACCACAGTGGGAATTGAGTCCGCAGTGTAAAGTTATTAGAATTTTTGTATGTTGAGACATGACTGTCATGTTTGCTGTGGTATTAGTTTCTGAGATTATTGTTAATAATGCGACCGTGAGAATGAGCGGTTTGTTTATTAACTGTGTGTTCACATACAGCACGACTTAATTTTTCTATAGTTGTGTGTTGTTTGAAACAACACACAAAGCTGTTTCAAAGCTTTTGGAGTTTAGTATGGTCTCATACAATACATATTTCGATGGTTGAAAGAGCAATTTGACTGGGTAGTGAGAAAGAAAACCCCTTGCACCCTTGGAAAAAGCTTGGACCCAGGAATTTTGGACTCATGTTTTTGATGACAGAAAACAACTCATGTTAAAAATGCATAAATAGTCTTTACTGAAGATTCACCTGTCCTTCGATAAGCTTGTGATTACCATATTGTGTACTTCATTATACTAAACCTTCCAATTTGAATAATTGCTGTTCAAAAAAAAAATGTTAAACTTGCATAATAGGTATGATAATTTCCGAACACTTGACATTGTCATGTGTTTTGTATGGCATTACAAGCACAAATGTCCACTGCGCTGCTTATCGGGCCCACATGATACGCATTGTCCATGACTCCATCCATCCATCCATCCATCCATCCATTTTCGTTACCACTTAGCGCTCTTGTCGCTTTACACACAAATCATTTAAATGTTTGCTATTTATCCTGTTTTCTGGTCCAGTTAGCCTGTGGCCATTTTTTCCTTTTTCATGTAGGTGGTCTGTTAAGTGTTAGTTAGATATTGTGGTTGCTATTTAATGTCAAATGTATTGGGAAAATTTAAGACGACAATATTGCAGACGTTAATGTCTACAAGTAGCATGTTTGTTTTGATGATTAAGTGCCAATGACTGGTGTATTCCCTCAATTCAGCACACTGATTGAATACAATTTAATGTGTACGTGTCTTTCTGTGTTGCCAAAGTAATACAATAAAATATCAAGTAAATGTGCCATTAGAAAATGTGTCTCCTCGTTTTGAGACCTACTCCTACTACTTTTGAAGATTTTGAGGAGAAAGGAAGACCAATAACTATTGATGTGTCCTCGGGACCCCTGAAAGGCTATGGATAAAAGCAATTGATCGACTTTATATTTCCAAACCCCAATGATGTACACCACTAGTAGGTGTGACAGGAAAAGGAAGACAGCAAAAAGAAATCAAATCTGCATATGGAATATACAAATAATATCTGCAATGTGATACTACCTTGTTTGTAAAGTGATTCTCACACTATTCAAAGATGATTTCCAGTATCACATTAAAGGTGACGTGATGGATAGTGACTTTTTTAAAGCCTTGTATCCAAATAGTTGGGGTTCTCTAGGCCCATCATCAATTAGAATGAAACAACCAAGGAAAATCTTTTGGGAACTGGATTCAAATAGAAACCCAATGCAGTCTAAATCTAATTCAGTATTTAATTTTTTTTTTTTTTTTTATGCCGCCTTGGTTTTATATGGGTCAATATCTCCCATGCTGAAACAGCCATGCTTAAAGTGCAATTTTCATTGTTACTGATGATTTGAAATTTTAGACATTCATGGTAAAGGCAATCAGTTCTGTTGACTGATCAAATGGTGGGAGCCCACTGAAATGCAATTAGGCTTTTAGAAATGGTAAAGACAAGAGTGCATAAAAAAATAGCTTTCATGTGAGTTCACATTTGCATATACAGAATCACAGAAAAACATAAATCAGAGAAAGAATACTGAAGCCGTGGAAAAAATAGGACTGCTCGCTGAGTGACAACGTCGCAGACGGCCAGTAGCGGATAAACACATGAATGCACATACAATACAGAGACTGCAGACCTCTTGCTCTCCTGCTCCATTTTTCTCCCACTTGTGAACAAGACCCATAAGATACTTCCACTTGGGGCAAGGCCTCATCCCCGACCTCGAGAGAGCACTCTAGCCTTTTCTGACTGAGTACCAGGGTCTCCGTTTTTGAGGCGCTGATTCTCATCCAACCGCTTCACACTTTGTCGCAAACCGCTCCGGTGAGAGTTCGCAGTTGGATGAAGCCAACAGAACTGTATCATCTGCAAAAAAGCAACGATGCAATGCTGAGGCCACCAAAAGGGACCCCCTCAATGCCTTGGCTGCACCAAGAAATTCCCTTGTTGACATTGTCTTTGCAGGCACTCCATTGGACAGGACACATTCTGGTCTACCAACGCCAGATCTGCCGACGGACACATGAATCATTATCGACTAATCAATTTCAGGAAACCAGTCCGATCAGCCCCTCCTTGAGCCGTCACCTTACCGTGGCGGAGGGGTTTGTGTGTCCCAATGATCCGAGGAGCTAAGTTGCCTGGGGCTTCACGCCCCTGGCAGGGTCACCCATGGCAAACAGGTCCTAGGTGAGGGGACCAGACAATGTACGGCTCAAAGACCCCTTATGATGATGACAAATATTGGATCTCGTTTTCCCTCGCCCGGACACGGGTCACTGACATGGGGGTTCGGGGGGAGAAGGAGCCCGAGCTGTTGTGCGAGGTTGAGAAGTTCCGACTAGATATAGTCGGGCTCGCCTCCACACATGGCTTGGGCTATGGTACCAGTCCTCTCGAGAGGGGTTGGACTCTCGTTCACTCTGGAGTTGCACACGGTGAGAGGCGGCAAGCAGGTGTGGGTATACTTATTGCCCCCCGGCTCAGCGCTTGTACATTGGCGGACGAGAGGGTAGCCTCGCTCTGCCTTCGGGTGGGGGCACGGGTCCTGACTGTTGTTTGTGCGCAGTTCAGAGTACCCACCATTTTTGGAGTCCTTGGAGGGGGTGCTGGAGAGCGCTCCCACCGGGGACTCCATCGTTCTGCTAGCGGACTTCAATGCTCACGTGGGCAATGATGACAGCGAGAACTGGAAACGCGTGATTGGGACGAACGGCCCACCCGATCGCAACCCGAGCGGTGTTGTGTTATTGGACTTCTGTGCTCATCACGGATTGTCCATAGCGAACACCGTGTTCAAGCGTAAGGGTGTCCATGTGTGCACTTGGCACACCATGGGAGACCCCACGTCTGGCAAGCATGTCCGGAGCTTATAGGCACAATTCTCCCAAGGAAATTAAAAACACTCTGGGCAAAATTGATGACAGAGAGGGTCATTTTTCAAATTCATTTTTGTTTTGTATTGATGAATGAAAGAATTGGACGGAAGCAAAAAGGCACTTTTTTTGGTTCAGGGCAGGTTCTTGAGTACCACCTAGTGGTTATGTTTGCACATGCCTGGATATTGTTATGTGCACGGTGTGCTGTGCTTGTCATCAGTAGCAACACACACGCCGACTCTTTCTCATGTTGTGGAATCTGTCGTGTGTGCGTGCGTGCGTGCATACATGTTTGTGTGTGTACCTGGGTTCAGATGAAATGATTGTCTTTCTGCATTGGGTTCCAGTACATTCCAAGGCTTGGAGCTTGGCCTTGGCAGTGCGAAATGTCCTTTGTTTAATTTACATAAAAAGGGCATTACCAAAAATGTTTTGATTTTTCCTTTTTTGACAAAACCAGTTCTTGGTTCAGTATATGTTCACAGAATATTGTACCCTTGCACATATACAGTATAGAAAACTACACCTGCACTCAATACAATTTGTACACTTTTATTATTTTCAATGTTTAATTTACAAATCCTACCAGACATTTTTGGATGAAATATTTTGTTATTCCTGTACATATTTACACCTCTGACTTGAGTGCATTCAGACATTATTTTATACATTTGCAAATCCCATGGTGCACACATACATTCAATAAGCTCCATATTCACCTCACATTTGAAAATATCAATGCTATCATAAACGTCATGAAATAGAAAAAGGAAACTTGTCACCTCCCGCGGCATTTCGACAATCCGAGGTATGACTGGAATCGGGTGGGCCGTAAAACTAAAAGTACGATCATGCAGTGATTCATCACCCCGCTTCTCTACACAGCGCAGAACAGTTTGTTTGTAGCACAGTTGTGAAGTGTCGAAAAATAATCTGTAAAAAGAATCTGTTTTGGTACTATTCTGCTAGCCTACGAACCAAAGTCGGACTTTGGGCTTCTTCATTCAACTCAATATGTATTCAAATGTTATTGTTTTGTACTTATCAATATAAACTATATGTATGATGCTGCAGAATGTTAATATGTTGCAAATGTTGGTAATTGCCTGTATAGGTCTTAAAGACCCTGTAAAGTGAATTTAGAGCTTTGTTTCTCAATACATGATATGTGTTTGAAGATAATTACTGAGAACTATGTAGTACTGAATTGTGGAAATATAGCGGTAAACTGTTTTTTCACCATTTCAGTTTTCGGGCCTGGCTCAAACAGCGCACAGTGATACATGTAGGAGTGAGGCATGAGTACTCCCCATGCCCCACTACATAAGAACTTCAGCACCTTAGTTCACATCTGCGATTATCTAGCGCAAAGGTAACATGCAGTTAACTAGTAAGCAAAACCTACACTTTGAAAATTCATCTTCACTTAAAATAGTCCAGTGGGGTGGCCTCTTTAGAGCGTCCTGTTGTTGGCCAGGAGTGCATGCACGAGAATGGCGGAAGAATAGGGACAGAAATCATAATAAGCCGGCGAGTCGACAGTGGCTTCATGCTTTCGAGTGCCTCGTTGTCACGGTGTGGAAAAGCCCAACAACAACCCGGAAGTTAATTCCCGGTGATGTGACCCAGCCACCGGAGGCTTTAAACAGATCCATTTTCTCAAAGCTGTAGTAGGCAGTACTGGGGAGTAACTAATGACAAATAATGACATTATGTAATTGAATCACAACATTTATGCAATTGTAATCCGTTTCATTTTTCAGTATAATAATGCCCAGGATGCCTTTTTTCAAGCTATTCTAGTTGCTCTTTTCCATCTCGCAAATTGAGATTTCTCATTCATATTTGAGATGTCCTTAAGGTGTCCTTCATTTTCATATGATTGGCGATATCACGGCACCATGTGGCGTGTGGCGACCAAGCGATGACTGCAAGTTATGCTCTTTCATCCGCAGTTACATTACAAATTAGAAGTATTGTTGTAAAACACAACATATGGGTATGTATTTTGTAACGTGTATTTGCATGGCTCGGCAGCGCTTAAAACCCGAAAACGAGTTGAGTTATTTGAAGTGGGCAGGTCCTGGAATATTATGCCAGGACCAAATGGTGATTTCAAATCCCCCCCATTTTGCAAGCCTTTTGCATTCGATTGCCAAAGCGCATCGACGTCAAACTTGAACCATGTCGCAGATTCATTTTGACCGATGTTATTCATAAAACAGTCGGGGGAAACAAATTGGATTTCGAAGGCAGCCAAGATGATGAGTCCTATCGGATCAATCCATTGGTTTGATTCCTCTTTTCATTTTAAGATCAAATTCATCGAATCAAATACCAGAGCTTCTTCTCTATCCTCCTTTCATGATTATTTAATGTCTTCACCCTTCTTGGTCATTTTCCAGCTGAGAGACCATTCCTTCTTGAGCAGACCGTCATCTTCATGCGACAGTCCTTTGTGTTTCGCACGCTGGTGCTTTGTAGAGAAACACACGACTTTATCTTCATGCGGCTTTCTCCGGCCACAGATCCTCCAAGATTCGCGCCAAGCCTGCAGCTCCTCTTGCTCTCCGTCCATGTCGTCCTCTTCGTCCTCTTCATCGCTTATTCTGTGGGCCACTGCCACCACGCAAGACTGCTTCCACGAGGAGAAGCTCGTGTTCAGTTTGTGGAACTGCAGGTGAAGCGGGACGTTCGGGTTGCGTTTGATTGGCTCCCTGGACTTCGGATCCTTCTTTTCCTCCTCGATGTCTTCTTCTGCCTTATGTGCTGCCTCTATGTCTGTGTTCACAATGATCTCGTTGTTTTTTGGGGCTTTGCTGAGAGGGCTCTCCTCATTGTCATCAACGTCCTCCTCCTCGTCTTCACCCAATTCCTCTTGGTCGTCTACATCGCCTTCTTCTCTTTTGTGATGGTTTTCGGCGTCCTCGTCAAAGGATACATTTTCTTTCTCGTCGTCAACCTCGACCTCCTCATCTTCTGTATCCTGCAATTCTTCATCTGCTTTTTGTGTTTGTTCTTCCCTGTCGTTCCTTCTCTCACCATCAGCTTGTTTTTTCATATTGTTCTTGTCTGTAGCATCGCTGGCCCCTTCATCATTGTTATCCTCTTCTGCTTCCGTTTTGTCTACATTTTCATCCCGGTCGTTTTCTTTGTCCTCTTCATCACCATCATCATCAGTTGCAACATTTTCCATTTTGTCCTGCTCTTCCACCTCCTCAAGGTCTTGTCTCACGTCCTTCCCTTCAGCCTCATCCCCGTCATTCCCGTTCTCTTCATCCTCCTTCTCCTTGACCTGCTCTTTCTCCTCCTCAACCTCGTCCTCGTCCTCGTCCTCATCCTCCTTCTCCTGAACGTCCTCCCCCTCATCTTCTTCCTCTTCATCAGTAACATCTAGTCTCTTTATCCTGTGCGACTGTGTTTCTCTCGCCGGCTGTTCTGGAACTACAGTTACGATTTTTTCCTCCTTATCCGTGTCTCCATTATCATTAGCCTCTTTGGTAGATTCTCGATCTGCCTCTTCATCCTTAACCTCGTCCTTCTCATCTTTTTTTTCATTTGCAATGATTTGAAATATCTCCTTGAGCTGCAGTGTGATGTTCCTGTATACTTGCTTTTCCTCGACTTCCTTACCATGCTCCTCCTCCTCCTCCGTATTTGTAGCAACCCCATTGCCCATGTCCCACACAATTAATTCCTCATCCTCCATAAATTCCTTGTCTCTATGCAGTTTATGTACTCCCGTTTCTTCCCCCTCGTTCAAATTGTTGCCTTTATACTGTCCATTCGCCTTCTCGTTTTCATATTCAGTCATCATCCCATTGTCCCCATCTTCGTCATCCTCATGATTTTGGATGCCATTACTAGTCGGCGGTTTCATCTCATGCCTTTTGATGTCCTCTTCAAGCTCTTCACCTTCCTCGTCAACCTCTTGTCCTTCCTCATCTACTTTGCACTCCTCTTCATTTTCTCTATCTTCATCCTCCTCACTCACATCAGTCTCATTTCGATCATTTTTCCCGTTATGTGCGTCTGTCTTCCCGTTTATATCCTTTTCATTGTATTCAATCTCTGCGTCCTCCGCTTCCTCTTCCTCATCAACTCCTTCATCCTCCTCGTCATCATCATTGCCACTGTTTTCTTCCTCCTCTATTTCCTCACCTTCTAACTCATCCTCCTCATCATCACTGTGCAGTCCTTTATCCTCTTCGTCTGTGTCACTAAACAATTCGGAGTCATCATCTTCTACCTCTCCTGGTGGGTTCCATCTTTTCAGAGTCTTCCAAGAATCCCACCACTCGGCGGCATCACCATTCCCATCGTTGAGTTCTGATGTGAGGAGGGAGTTGAGAAAATCACGTCTCCTTGTCATCATGTTGCTGTGCTTTTGATGGGATTGTAGTGAGGACATGCACCACCTGTGGGCACAATATACAGAAGCTTAGTTCCACATCGTTTGACACGCTAAAAAGAACAAGTGATGTTGGCCTTTGCCTCGGTGCTTGTGTATCAGCATTCAATGCTCGGTATGCTCTGCTTTCACTTATCCTATTGCAGTGCTGTAGGTGGGGACCTGCAAAAACCATGCCGCATCAACACATCGACACGAAACACTCACCCGTAACATGAAGCAACAATAAAGAAATCGAGGGTTTCCTGTGGCTGTTAGAGCTAAATATTCCTAGACCGAGGGCAGCTAGAAAGCAAGTAAGGAAAGACTGTGGAGTATACTGCTGCAGTGTCCAGAGCCAGGGCGCAGCAGCAGGGTAAGATAATGTTTTTTTCATAAAATGTTACAAACTTACAATTGAGGTGGATTTCCGGGTCTGAGAAAGCGTTCACGTCGAGTGGAAGCAAAGAATACTCCGAGACACGGGCGGTTGTATTGAACAAGCCTTTGTGTCTTAACAGCTGTTTACATGGTCGGTGACCTCAACCCCAGAGATAGGAGAGCCCGCCTCAGAGAGCCCAGTATTTCAAAATAATAATAATAATTCATTTCAATCAAAAATATTGAACACACTTTCCGAACATATGTTTAAAAGTAGGGTAAACTTGTATGTGTAACATCCCACCTGAGCTGCAGCCTGTAATGCCAACAAGAGCTCCAGATATTCTCGGGAGCTTCTTTTTTCTCCAGAGGAGGTGCAGATACCAGCCAGGACTTGTTCCACCCTGGCAGGAACACATCATCTATCTTCATAATTTCAACCGTGAGCTCAAAGAGTGTGCAGTCTTCAGGTATAACTGCAGGTTTTAAAAGCCTCCATGAATCCTCCCATCCTGGAGGCTCATCCTATTTGAGATAGAAGTAGTACTGTTTAAATGTTGGAATCAAATAATAAAAATAAATCGTTATTGACAATCAACCCCACCTGCTCCAACAGCCGCTGTACTTTGTCACACTTGTTCTTGAAACTTTGTTGGAAAGCAGGCCACTCACAATCCCACTTTTGCTTCTGTTGTCTGAAGGCAAAGTTCATAATTTTCCAGGTGCCGGCCCATACAGGAAGATGATATACTCCTATTTCCGGATAGGGAATCAGAGCTCTGTCGAACAAAATATCCCATTGGAATTCTTTCTCCTCAGAACACTCTGACAGCGTTGTACCCTTTACCTGTAACACAGAACAGTTTTTACCTTCGCCAGGAACAAACCTACAGTTGTCTATAGTCAGAATCAGAATCCTCTTTATTTGCCAAGTATGTCCAAAAAACACACAAGGAATTTGTCTCCGGTAGTCGGAGCCGCTCGAGTACGACAACAGACGGTCAATTGACAGAGAACACTTTGGAGACAGAAAGACAATGAAAAAAACAGTCACTGAGCAATAAAGGCTTCATAGTTATCTGGTAATGTCGGTACATATTTGGATGCAAAATGATGCAGAGTCTACTTGCTTAAACCAACAGCAAAAAATGTCAATCCATATTGTTCTTTTTTCTCCGGGTAGTCCGGCTTCCTCCCTTATCCCCCCAAAATCATGCATGGTTGGTTAATTGAGAACTCTAAATGACCCACAGGTGTGCATATGAGTGTGGATGCCTCTTTGTTTATATGTGCCCTGTGATTGGCTGGCGACCAGTCCAGTGTATACCCCACCTCTCGCCTAAAGGTAGCTGGGATAGCGACCCGAGGGAGGATAAGCGGTATGGAAAATGGACGGATGGATGGATGGATGGCATTACTCTTTTTTTTTTGTTGTTGTTGTCCCATTCAGGTTGAAAATGTACTGCATTATTTAATAAATATTATGTACAAACCGGTGGATGACTGGTTAGCACATCTGCCTCACAGTTCTGAGAAACGGGGCTCAAATCCCGGCCCCGCCTGTGTGGAGTTTGCAATTTCTCCCCCTGCCTGCGTGGGTTTTGTCCAGGTACTCCGGTTTTCTCCCACATTCCAAAAACGTGCATGATAGGTTGATTGAAGACTAAATTGCCCGTGAGTGCAAATGTGAGTGTGAATGGTTGTTTGTTTATCCATTTTCTACTGGTTTTAAGCAAGGTGCTATACAAATTGAAGTTAGTGAGCCATCCCTGCTCTAGACTATCCTTGTTCAGGCTGGAATCTATCACATATGACTTTAGGTGAGAGGCAGAGTCAATCACAGAGCACATACAGTATAGACAAATAAAAGACTCACATTTGCAGTCACAATTACTCCCGTGGGTGATTTAGATTCTTCAATTTATCTAACATGCATTGCTTTTAAATGTGGGAGGAAACCAAAGTACCCAGAGACAGAAAAAAAAGGTACTTAAAATTGTACCCAAGGGTTTGGGCTTTAAATGTAACAATTATTTTTCAATAAGCAAACAGAAACAGTAATTTAGCACTGCGTATGTAAAACAGAATACGATTTTTTAAAACACGTTTGACTGAATAAGATTCATCGGAATGTTCCTGTTCCTATTTCGCCCAGTTGAAGAGATCCCGTATCAATCTCATGTGTAATTACGCTTGGCAATTGCTTTTAGTTCTCAATTTTATTGACACACGTTATTAACTTGTTTTTGAAACACACAATTTTAATGGACAAGTTTTATCCATTTACCTGCTTCCAGGATTGACTCCAGTCATCAGTCGTCGTGTCCTCAGGCGCTGATGGATTTCCAGCAGGTTTGTACTTGCTGTTGCTGACCACGTCTATAGCTGTGAATCCTTGGACTCTGGTTTTTGACTCATTGGCCCTGAGAAAAAGATACTTGGGTGGTTTCAGACTCATCCAGGACTCTCTCCAGTGTAACCGAAATATGTCCACTTCAACTTTACGCTTCACTGTAAGAAGAGGCTGAGGAGACACCCTCCTAGAAGGAGTTGGCGGAGGTTTACTTTTGGGTTTGGGAGGAGGGGGTGGTACAATTTTGAATTTGATTCTTGGCTTTTTTTTTTCTGCTTCCTCTGAGGTGACCCTCTGAAAGTCAGAGGGTTCGCCTTTTGTCTCATCCCCATCGGCCATCAGAGCCCAGTGATAGTTCCACTTTGAGAAAAGCCTGAAGACAAACACAAAGCAAAACATTTTCACGTTTTTCAATGTTGAGAACCATCCAATGCTAGAATGAAGAAAATCATTTTATTACTGGAGGGCCCGAGATCAAATTCCGAATTCCTAGTTTGAGTGAAGGAGCCTCTAAGCCAGTGATTTCCAAACTTTATGGAGACAAGGCACATATTTTACAGTTGAAAAATCTCACGGCACACCATCCATCCATCCATCCATGCAATTTCGGAGCCGCTTCTCCTCACGCGGGTCGCGGCCGTGCTGGAGCCTGTCCCAGCTATCATCTACAGGCAATTTAGAGTCTTCAATGAACCTAGCACGCATGTTTTGGGGATGTGGGAGGGAAAGCGGAGTGCCCGGAGAAAAGCCACGCAGGCACGGGGAGAACATGCAAACTCCACACAGGCGGGACCGCACAGGCTGTCTGCCCCACTTGTACACTGACTGAGGAGTATCTGCAACATTTGCACAATCGACATTGTCCCAGATTATCGCGCGACTCGTCACTTTAAACCGCATGCGCTCCTTGAAGTCTCAGCACCCTTTGCACAATGCTCATTGCACCGTACTCTTGCTATATTAGTCATTCAAACTGCTCTAAGTGACAGAGGACTCTGCATCTTTTGCACAATTGTCAAAAAGAAAAGAAAAGAAAATGTACCGCCATTACCAGATAACTATTAACCCTTTATTGCTCAGTGACTGTTTTTTTTCCGGTCAATGTCTTTCTGTCTCCGAAGCGTTCTCTGTCAATTGAGCGTCTGTTGTCGTACTCGAGCGGAGACAAATTCCTTGTGTGTTTTTTGGACATACTTGGCAAATAAAGAGGATTCTGATTAAACTGGAAAAGCAAACAAGCTATTAACATCAATCAGTGGCTAAATCTCATCATAGAAAATATTGCAGAATGAAAAAATATCAGCAGAATGAAAAAATCAATGACACATATGCGTAGTTTGCTGGTCACCTTTCCTCAACATGCTAAATCGAGACTCTAGATTCCTTTGCCTGACTATGGTGCCATTTGACATTTGACAATAGCTATTGACTATTTTCATAAGTGTGAACGTAGAAGAAGAATGAAGAAGAAGAAGAATCACCTTTTCTTGTCATGAACACGCATGCATGCATGCACACGGAATGTGTTCTCTGCATTTTACCCATCACAGTGAACACATACACATGTTAGTGGAACACACTGGAGCAGGTTACTTATTCCATTAAAGTTACAAGTGGGTTCAGTGTGTTTGTGATGAAAATTGTTCATGGCATGCTCACAGTTTGAGGGAACTTTTCTCTTTCAATGCCGCCTCCTGCTTGCACTGCTCTGCTATTGTCTGCGCTCTCTTCTCCCACTGATCTCGTAGCCGCCCGTTGCTGAAAGTCCTCTGCTCGCCTTTCTTTGACAACATCCTGTTTCCAAAAACAAATCCCATTTATGTTTGATTATGACTATTTTTAATGAAAGGTCATCATCATCAAAGCCATCCAGTACGTAGATATCCATCCATCCATCCATCCATCCATCCATTTTCTGAGCCGCTTCTCCTCACGCGGGTCGCGGGCGTGCTTGGAGCCTATCCCAGCTGTCATCGGCCAGGAGGCGGGGTCCACCCTGAACTGGTTGCCAGCCAATCGCAGTGCACATACAAACAAACAACCATTCGCACTCACATTCACACCTACGGGCAATTTAGAGTCTCCAATTCATGCATGTTTTGGGGATGTGGGAGGATACCGGAGCACCTGGAGAAAAGCCACGCAGGCACGGGGAGAACATGCAAACTCCACACAGGTGGGGACGGGGATTGAACCCCGGTCCTGAGAACTGTGAGGCAGACGCTCTAACCGGTCGTCCACCGTCCCACCCATAATAATAATAATAATAATAATAATAATAATAAACACCCATGTTACATAAATCAAAATTACAGCAAAATTATGGATACTAAATATGGTCTAAATACGCTACAATATAAAAAGGTGCATAAAACCCAATGTGGTTGTCACATTTCTTTTACCTGTACGGGTCACTTGAAAGTGTATGCCATTTTATGCGTGACCAACAATCCTTTTCATTTTACAGGATATGACACAGAACATAATTAGCTGATAGAGAGCTGAGATAGTCATTGTCAAAGATTAGATCAAATGCAAATTCTTCATTTTTAGTAAATTATGCGATATTGAACCAATTTCAACTTTCTTGGAGTAGGAATACTACAACCCCAATGCCAATGAAGTTGGGACGTTCTGTTAAACATAAATAAAAACAGAATACAAATTATTAATACAAAAGAACCATCCGGACTGTTATGGACGCAAAGTTGAAAAGCCGGCATCTGTGATGGTATAGGACTGTGTTCGTGCCAACGGCATTGGTAACTTACACATCTGTGAAAGCATCATTAATGCTGAAAGGAACATACAGGTTTTGGAGAAACATATGCTGCCATCCAAGCGACGTCTTTTTCACGGACGCCCCTGCTTATTTCAGCAAGACAATGCCAAACCACATTCTGCACGTGTTACAACAGCGTGGCTTCGTCGTAAAAGAGTACGGGTACTAGACTGGCCTGCCTGCACTCCAGACCTGTCTCCCATTGAAAATGTGCGGCGCATTATGAAGTGTAAAATATGACAGCGGAGACCCCGCGGGGACCGGTGAACAGCTGAAGCTGTACATCAAGTAAGAATGGGAAAGAATTCCACCTACAACGCTTCAACAATTGGTGTCCTCATTTCCCAAACGTTGATTGAATGTTGTTCAAAGAAAAGGTGATGGAACAAACGCAGTGGCAAACATGAGCCTGTCCCAGCTTTTTTGGGAACGTGTTGCAGCCATCAAATTCTAAGTTCATGATTATTTGCTAAAAACAATCAAGTTTACCAGTTTGAACATGAAATATCTTGTCTTTGTAGTGTATTTAATTAAAGATAGGTCGAATATGATTTGCAAATCATTGTATTCTGTTTTTATTCATGTTTAACACAACGTCCCAAGTTGATTGGAATTGGGCTTGTACAATGGACCCCCCGCAAATTCTCCGAGAATTGAATTTTTGGGGCGGAGGAACCGATCCTGCAATATTCGCAGTAAAACTCACTATTTTGGCAAAATACTGCATAGAGCAGGGGTGCCAAACTCCTTTCCGTTCAGGACCCAAATTCACCCATGCTTGATTTCAAGTGGGCCGGACCAGGATATTTGTGGCCTAATAAGCTAGAAATAATGACACTTCCCATTTTTTCCCCATTGTCGTGGTGCCAATAATTCAAAGTAAATTTAGAAAACATTCACATTTATTGATTGTAATTTATTGCATGTTGCAAGTCACATGAGCAATCTTAAATTTCTTCATAAAAATGAGTTCAATTTGAATAATATTATGAATCAGTGTTTTCATTTCCACGTGCAACTTTCACGTCACAGCGGCTCTATATATTACATGTAAAACAAGTTAAGATCCACCTTGGAAATTATTTTAAATCCCCATCCATTTCCACATCCATCTGGAAATCTTGCCAACCTCAACTGACTCATCACTTTTCAGAAAGAGCCTTGTAAATGTCCACATTAAAATGCAAGTCATGCCAGCGCCTGAAAAGAAAACAACCATTCCACCAAATCAACCTCTTTTGAACTCAGGCTGTTGACCGATATTTTGTAATATGCAGTGTCTTCAAATATTTCTATAGGAGGTGGCACAGCATTTTATATGAAGTCAACCTACTTTGCTCCTGAAACTTGGCCTTTTTTTAAGAGCATCAATAACGTGCGTCAAATCCTGAGTCATAGAATTTTAAAATGGAATTTAAGTGATAAGTGGTCATTTAAGTGTTCCTCAGTGCGACCTCCAGTCGACAAAAATGAGCAACAACAGTTATTTTGGGGGAAAAACGGTTGTTGTTCTCTGTCCCCACAGGCTGGATTGGACACCCCGACGGGCTGCTTTTGACCCGCAGGTCATACGTTTGACACCGCTGATCTACAGTATGTACATTATGATATTGATTGTTTTGTACCATCTTCTCAGATGATAAAAAGTGGATATGTGTTGGTCTTGAATTGAGACAGTGAACGGTGACTGTCGGCCGTAACCACGTCAAAAAAACCCATCAGTTGTCTGCTCAACCTTCTGCCTCTCACGCGTCCACACATTCCAAATGCTCCCCAGGCCCCACCTCGCTCATCCAATCACAAATCGAACAGCAGTCATGTTTTGCTTTGTTTATACCAACCATGGTTTGCAGTGGTGTGTATCACGAGAGCTGTTCCCATCCTATTTTGACTCTCTAGCAAAACGAGGTAACCAAATAGCCCATTTTCTCATGGAGTGCAACCTCTCAAATGTCCGACACTGTCATCGAATACCGTGTTAGGCTAAAACATGGAATCCAGCTCCTGTACATGAAAGCGCATATCCTAGAATCTTGCGTCCTATTACCAGTGATAGAGTATTACCACATGGTCTGTTATTAAGTGTCAGGGTCAAGTATTTGGTTGAGTTCCCATGAATTGCACGTTGATGTATGACGGGGCAAACTGTGACATGAGATCCCATCTATGCACACACACACACACACACACACACACAGTTGTCACAAGCAACTGAAATCAACAAACAAGAAGAAACCACCTTGAGCATTCATTGCATTATAACCTTTATAAGCACTATTTAGTGACATTCAATTGATATAATGATAATGCTATGATACAGCAAAGTATTCACACAACTTCAAGTTTTCCACATTTTGCTATGTTACAGACTTATTCTAAAGCTGATTTGAGTATAGTTTTCTTTAATAAAAATCTACATAAAATATCCAATAATGACTAAGTAAAAACATATTTTCAAAAAAATTTTACATTCAAACATAATAGGTACATAAGTGTCCACACCCTTTGCTCAGGCGCATCATCCTTGAGATGCTTCTACAACTTGAATGGAGTCCGCTTGTGGTAAATTTAATTGATTGAACATCATTTGAAATGGCACACACCTGTCTATATAAGGTCTCATAGTTGACAGTGCGTATCGGAGCAGAAACCAAGCAAGGAAGTCAAAGGAATTGTCTGCAGACCTCAAAGACTGGATTGTGTCAAGGCACAAATCTGGGGGAGGATAAAAAAGAATTTCAGCAGCATTGAAGGTCCCAAAAAGCACTGTGGTATCGATTATTTCGAAATGGAAGAAGTTTGCAACCACCAGGACCCTTCCTAGATTTGGCCGTCCGACCAAGCTGAGTAACCGGGGAAGAAGGGCCTTGGTCGGAGAGGTGAACAAGAACTCAGGCGGAGCTCCAGTGTTCCCTTGCGGAAATAGCAGAACCATCCAGAAGGTCTACAATTGTTAACGCACTCCACCAAGCAGGCCTTTATGGTAGAGTGGCCAGACGCAATCCACTTCTCACTAAAAGGCACATGGCACCTTAAGGATTTTCAGACCTATCCATCCATCCAGCCATCCATTTTCTACCGCTTATCTGAGGTCGGGTCGCGGGGGCAGTAGCTTTAGCAGGGACGCCCAGACTTCCCTCTCCCCAGCCACTTCATCCAGCTCTTCCGGGGGGATCCCGAGGCGTTCCCAGGCCAGCCGAAGAACGTAGTCTCTCCAGCATGTCCTGGGTCGTCCCCGGGGTCCACGGTTGAACGCCTTCTCCAAGTCCACAAAACACATGTAGACTGGTGGGGTGAACTCCCCTGCACCCTCGGGGACCCTGCCGAGGGTGTAGAGCTGGTCCACTGTTCCACGGCCAGGACGAAAACCACACTGTTCCTCCTGGATCTGAGATTCGACTTCCCGACGCACCCTCCTCTCCAGTGATCCACTTGTAGTTGGAACACACCCTCCGGTCCCCCTTCTTAAAAAGGGGGACCACCACCCCAGTCTGCCAATCCATAGGCACTGTCCCTGATGTCCAAGCGATGTTACAGAGGCCTGTCAACCAGGACAGCACCACAACATCCAGAGCCTTTAGGAACTCCGAGCGAATCTCATCCACCTCCGGGGCCATGCCACCGAGGAGAACCCAGACTCTGCTTCCTCATGGGAAGGCGTGTCGGTGGACTTGAGGAGGTGGAGTTGAAGTATTCTCCCCACCGACTCACAACGTCCCGAGTCGAGGTCAGCAGCACCCTATCCCCACTATACACAGTGTTGATGGTGCACTGCTTCCCCCTCCTGAGACACCGGATGGTGGACCAGAATTTCCTCGAAGCCGTCCGGAATTCTTTCTCCACGGCCTCACCGAACTCCTCCCATACCAGAGTTTTTGCTTCAACGACCACCAAAGCTGCATTCCCCTTGGCCAGCCGGTACCCATCAGCTGCCTCAGGAGTCGCACAGGCCAAAAAGGCCCGATAGGACTCCTTCTTCAGCTTGACGGCAACCCTCACCGAGTTTGGGGATTGCCGCCACGACAGGCACCGACCACCTTACGGCCAGAGCTCCGGTCGGCCGCCTCAGCAATGGAGGTGCGGAACACGGTCCATTCAGACTCGATGTCCCCCGCCTCCCCCGGAACATGAAAAAAGTTCTGTCGGAAGTGGGAGTTGAAACTCCTTCTGACAGGGGATTTTGCCAGCTGCCAAACATAGAGAAATTCTTCAAGAGAACTTGCTCCAGAGTGCTCTGGAACTCAGACTAGGGCGTCGATTCACCTTCCAACACGACAACGACCCAAGTGCTGTGTGTTACAGCCAAGATAACACAGGAATGGCTTCAGAAGCATGCTTGTGAATGTCCTTGAGTGGCCCAGCCAGAGCCCTGACTTAAATCCATTGGAACATCTCCGGAAAGACCTAAACATGGCTGTCCGCCGACGCTGCCCATCCAACCTGACTGACCTTATGAGGATCTACAGAGAAGAATGGGAGAAAATGCCAAGCTCGTAGATACATACCCAAAAAGACTTGAGGCTGTGATTGCCGCCAAAGGTGCTTCAACAAAATATTAAGCCAAGGGTGTGAATACTATACTGTACCTATGATGTTTCAATGTTTACATTTTCAATAAAACGAGACCAACATCTACACAAGTATATTTTAGCTTTTAATAGCAGTTTTCGATGCAATACGTTTTGCTCACATTGTTATAGGAACAGGTGTGTACACAATGTACACAATGAAGCAAGACTAGTCATTCAAGTCTCTCTGAACCCTCTCGTAAACTTTAACGCAACAAGAAAAATGCTGGGAAATACTTGACAACTGAGTGACATACATGTTCACTTGAATATATTTCAAACCTAAATTGTTTGTTTTTGAAACACACGAATGAACTGAAACCAGGATAACCAGCTGATAAGAAATTTGAAGAATACATGTGAGAATATTGAAACTTGTTACTGATGTGTAAATTGAAGACCAGAGCCTATAATCCTTGTCTGTCAGCCGGGCTCAAGAGTGTCTCCGGTGATAAGAGAGGCTGACCTAATGCAATAACTATTATCTAAAATTAGGGAATGAGCTTAGATCTCCATTGCGCTGAGGTCACCCCAATCAAACCACTGAAAATGCAATTACAGTTGTCTCAGTTCGCTGAGTTGATGCATTCGCACCTTAAAAGAGCTTCAGACATTTGTTTGTGTCCCAGTCTTTAAATCTTGAAAGTGGCAAAGGTGAGGATCTGTGAAAACCATTTGGGGTTTCATCTTTCGTGAGCCAAGTTCCATACAATTTCACATCTTCTGCACACTGATGTCGCCCAGCTTCACCAACATGGAGAAATCTGACGTCACACAACGGTGGCGGTCCCCACAAAGATTGTATCAACTAGATTTGTATGTATTTATTGCTTATACTATTGCGATTTAACACAAACTTGTGTGCGGTTATACTGTATCACTATATCCCCTCTGCATGTTGTTAGGTGAAAATTGTATATATATATTTTTTATTTGAATTACAGCCAAATAAAGACAGGTTTGTCATCTGGTAATAATAGTAATTTAGAAACAAATGAGATTACTTTATCATGTCCGTTAGCCATGGTTTTTTCTTCACCCTCAACTGGTCGCCAGCCAGTCACGGGGCACATACAAACAAACAACCGTTCACACTCACATTCACACCTACGGGCAATTTAGAGTCTTCAATGAACGTACCACGCATGTTTTGGGGATGTGGGAGGAAAGCGCAGTGGCCGGAGAAAAGCCACGCAGGCACGGGGAGAACATGCAAACTCCACACAGGCGGGGCCGGGGATTGAACCCCGGTCCTCACAACTGTGAGGCAGATGTGCTGACCACCTGTACAAAATACAAACTTGAAAAGAAAACTGCAGAAAAAAAACCTCAAAACTTACCTGATGTCTTTTTGTTCAGTCAGTTGGTTTCCCTTTGAGTGTTTTTACACGGCCCTTGCTATCAATAAATATAAATAAAGGTGAAATAAAAGTATATATCCAAGGCCAGTATATCCTGTCTCTACCGCAATTGCCTTTAGTCTGTCTGTCTTGGTCCGTTTGGCTGCCAGCTTAAACAAGCCCAGCCGTGTATTAGCCGTGCGGATAGCAAGTCTCCCTCCTTGCTATTTTTACATCGTATGTGAGTCGATTCTGAGCTGCAGCTCTAAATTTAGTGCGGGAGGGATGCAATGCCGAACACGAGGACTCCAGCCTGCCAGGTGAGAAGTATCAAATCAATGAAACACGTCAAGCAAAAAGTACACGACAACAAGAGAAACACAAGATGGCAGCTGCCTGTGAGCAAGGCAGCAGAGTCATCCCAAAGGAATGTGCTGAATGCTCGAGCCCACTGCTTCTACGAACCGCAAATCGATATTGGTCTAGACATGAAACGGTATGATCATTTCTTATCACGAGTGTAGAGCAGAGTAGCCAAATATTGTACTCAAGTAAGAGTACTGTTACTTTAGAAATAACTGATTAAAGTTCAAGTCAAAAGTAGTCCTCCAAATAACGATTTAAGTAGGAATAATAAATCACAAGTCACTAGTCACTTCTGATTTATTGTTTTTAAATCAAAGCATCAACATAAAAAACAATTAAAATAACTAAATAACGCGAAAGTGCAGATGTATATATTACTGAGCAATATCACTTAATCTACATACATAATAAATACAATCTTTGTAAAATAACAAATGAAGGCAAATTCAGCTCCAAGAAACGGTGTTATATTGTTTCTACTTGTTAAACAGCACAAAAACAGCACAGTATCTCAATAGCTCAAAAACAGCGCAATATCTCGACATCATTGTTTATTATTATGACAGTTTGGAATTTGGGTACAGATTTGACCAAAAATCACGGAGGTTGACGAGCATGAGTTGAACTGTGCGGGGCCACATAAAATGATGTGGCGGGCCGCATCTGGCCCCCGGGCCTTGAGTTTGACACCGCGATCTAGACCGCCGAGCTGTGGTTCCGCTGTGGTTCGCGCCCCGATTCCCCTTGTCCGTTCTGTCCCTGAAAACCCTTTTCTGTCTGGCTGCATTTTCAGTTCAACATCAGAACCATTCAAAAATGCAACCATAAGCAGAGGGAGTTTTTCAAACCCCCCTCATTTTATTGCCTAATAAACACGACAGCGACTTGAAATCACTCCCTATTACTTCGATATGATTTGACTGTAATGGCCGCTGGGGGGCGCCAGAAGGCCTGTAACCTGGCTTTGCGCTTCATTGGCCCCAAAATGACACTTGAAATGAGCCAATCTCATACAAGAGTTTACTTCCAAAGGTGATCATGCTTTTATACATATATTAAATGCCAAAGATTCATTACATTTGGAGCGATTGACAGCACTGCATGACACTGAGTTGAGTATAATATAATATGAGTGATTTCCATGGGTTCAATATTACACTATGTCATTCTTATTACTGGAGCTCTCTCTTGCACGTGTGCAGTTCAATGCGTGTGTGGAATTTGGAGTGTTTTTCTTGCTACTCCAATCCATTCCAAATTCAAAGCAAAAGTAGAAAAGAAGAATAACAGAAACGTCACCGCGTGAGTCACTTCGCGGTCGGAGACCAGAAGAGAGTTCGTTTGCTTGCGTGCGCGCGCGCGCGCGCGGCCGCGCGTGTGTGCCGACTGACTCACTGTGTCTGCTCTCAGATGCTTCGACATCTCGCTGCCTTCTTCTTTGTGAGTATTTACGATTTTGATCGCCCATATTCGCAATCCCACCCGCTGTTTTGCATGTGATCTTTTTTTTCCCCCATTTTATTTTTCTTGCCCCCCATCGTCGGTTTGTCCGGGCGAGGATGTTCGGTCACGTTCGGAGCTCGAAACGCCGGTGCTTCTTTAAGTTGAGCAGTCGATCAAACTTGATTATTTCAGCGCCATTGCTCATTTTTATTTGAGACTCGGACTTGGATGACGATGACGATGATGATGATGATGATGATGATGATGATGTCTTTTTGCCTCCTGTCCCATATGAGCGAGATGATTTACAATCATACAGTACAGTACGTGAAATAGAAGTTTTCCCACCAAACTATTGAAGGACTGTGTACTATAGGTGGCAACGTCGAACTTGGGTTTGCTTGTCACGTGGTGACATGATGAGCCGCTTTACTGATCGTGATGCACCCAAAGGTTACTTCATATTGTCACTTGGAACCAAGATTAAGGTGATCATTGTGCTTCATTTCTCATGACAAAATACACTTGGAAGTGTCAACCAAGTTTTCTTATTGCTTTTCCCCCCCCCATTTTATAATGCTTTTATCATTAATAATTATGAAAAGCCAATTGCCCCCTTGTAAAAATCACATCATATATATATATATATATATATATATATATATATATATATATATATATTATTTTTTTATTTTTTATTTTATTATTATTTTTTTTTAAAAAATAGAACCATGTAAAACAACGTGCTGTTAGTTTTGAAATAGGTTTGACGAGTCGCAGGCAAGGCTTTTAGTGCTTGAAAGTGAGATATAGTTCATGCCAAAAAGTGGCCAGGGCAAAAGCTTGATCACAGTCGAGAGATTTTGTGTGACTTCAGCGTAGTGGCATAATGGTTACGGTGGCTGCCTCACAGCTCTGGGGTTCGGTGTTCAAATGTCAGCGCTGGCCTTTGTGCGCACTTGGCGTGTTTTCCTCGCACTTACAGTGTTGCTTGTCTCCGGGCTTCCTCCCACAACCCTAAAACAACTGAACACGAAAATATCCAGAGCTCTGAATATTTGTGTGAATTGTTGTTTACCTTATGCGCCCCACGACGCGTAGCACACTGCGTCTCGCCCACGCTCCAGCTCAACCGGGAACCTACGGAGCACAACAACAACGATGGATGGATGGATGGATGGATGGATGGATGGGTGGATGTTAGTCATCATCATTTACACCTCGTGAGCCACCTTGAGCCTACTGTACGTTGTGCAGGCATGGGAGCATGAGAGGACGGTGTTGGTTGATTGATTTTGGTCGTTTGGGAGTTAGCGAGCGCCACAAAAAAAGTTCCTTTCTGTGAAATATTGTGGCGGGCTGCTTCAATGCAGCTCATCGGTTTTGGATACCGCGTGTCCTCATTCGGGTCACGGGTGAACTGGGGCCCGTGCCGGCTGAGTTCAGGCGAGAGGAAGGCCACGCTCGCTCGACTGCTCTTCGGTCAGTCAGCGTCGCTCGACACTCACGTCGAGAGCCTTCGAGTCGGCGAGTCGGCGTGTTTTGGGAATGCTGGGACGAAGCCCGGAGCAAAGCCGCGCGAGCGCACGAAGAACATGCGGACTCGGCGCAGGACATTCGAACACAGAACAAACATACGAACCGTTCATCAAAAGGTGAACGCTGCAAAAAAACAATCCTTTATTTTCAACATCTACTGGCGCGGTAGCCTGCTTGCTGACTGACAGACGAACAGACACAAATAAAGCGCTCTGATGGGCTTTTTTTTCTCTTCGGACCACGATGGAAATGTTCCCCCTGCCCCGGAATAGAAACGCACTACGGTCCTGTCGTCCGCGTGTATCGCGTCGCGATGTGTGTCAGGGTTAGGCTTTGACGTTTGTTTGAAATTGTCATTGCGCCTTAATGAGAATATTTTGGTTTGTTGCATGCGCTCTATGGCACAGCAGTAGAAACTGAGCGAGGGCTCCTGCGGCAGGCTCACCCTGAAGACTTTTTGGAGGTAATCTATGAATTGCTGGACTTTTGGGATTGTGAATTCGGTGTCACCTAAAGAAGGTGCCGTCCTCATTTCTGAAAGTCCCATGTTATTTCCTTGGTGTCGGAGATCAGAGTGAGGATGTTTTGCTCGTTGAACTGAGGTCTGAACTCTTGACCACCAACTTGTGTGTTCCTCCCACAATGGAAGGGTCAACTTGCTTAAGCGGGTTCTCCACCAGCAGAATTGTCTACTCATAAATTTGGAAGGTTGCTTCAACCTAAATTCACTCGTGGCTCCTCATTGCGTCACTAGTACTGGTCCGTCAGACTGCTCTTCCTTACTAAAACCCCCCAAAACCCCAACTACTCACTAGTTGGGTTTGAGCTCATGTCATTGTCTCTCTGTTCCCCCACGTCGCAGTGACCGCCTCACTTGTCTCTATTAGGACTCTAAAATGAATTGTTTCAGCCATGACTTTGTTTTTGTTTTTTTTCCTGGCCCCGCAACTGTTCCAAATTATAATGCACAACAGAGTTTCAAGACCTTTTATTGGTTTTAAAGAGCTGGAAATGGTCACGAAGCATTAAGAGTCCATATTTACTGAAATCCTAAGGTCGTTTAAACAAAAACAGTTCCGTTTGAACATAAGAACATGTTCATTGAGCTGGGGAGTATTTTGGGAATTTCTGCTTGAATTTCTTTGGAGGATGCAAGAATAGCGTCCCAGAGCTGTCATTTGGATGTGAACCGCCTCCCACCCGCCTAGATCTTTTGCTTGAGGATGTTCCAAAAGTTCTCAGCAAGGTTGAGATTGTGGATCGGGGCCCACACCATGAATTTCTCTCCTTTAAGGCGCATAGCAGCCAATGAAGCTCAGGGATTCCTTTCAGCATGAGATTGTGCAACCCTGGACGGTGCAGACGGATGGAGTAGCGGACAGTCGGTGGCTGGCTCCGACGTCCCAACAAGTCTGTGACTTTAGCGAGGAGATGGCGGATTCGTGTTTTGGGCCAGAGCGCTGGTTGTCTCCTTGAGGGTCCCTGAAGGCGTGAAAGTGACCACTGGAAAGTATGCAGAGTTTCCTCCATCGGTCAAAAAGCAGAACCGCGCTGTCTATAACAAAATCATCTTAATGCACGAGAATACCTCCGGCTGCAATACATTGGCTGCAATGTGCACCAAGGAAAAGAAACTCGGGGTGTTTCCCCTATCCTTCCCGGACCTTGACCCTCTCGAGAGCCTTTGGAGCATCCTCAAGCAAGATCTTTTGCTACTGCAAAGATCGACGAGGGCGGGAGGCAGTTGAAATCCAAACAGCAGCGTCAGGAGGCTATTCTGACATCATGCAAATTCAACGGAGGTAACAATTGTGAAGCTGCTATCAAACCAGGGGTCCTCTGTCAAAATGTAACTGGACCAGTCAAGATGCTTTTGGTTGCAATAGCTTTTGATTTCAGTCAATGAGCTCCTAATTCAAATTCAACATGACTATTTTCAGCTCTTTAAAACCTACCGAGTGTCCTGAAACTCTTTTGCGTGTAATGATTTTATGATGATTATTATTTGAATGCTGTTATCACTGGGAGCTTTGTTCGAGAGCATTCCACGTATGTTCTCACAGTTGATAACTTGAAAATTATGCTGTTGCCTACTTCGGAAAATCTGAGAACAATCTAATTTGCATAATATTTTGGATAGCAGTGAAGTAGAGTCAAGTTTGAGAGTCAGGTTCTCTCTTCCAACATCAGTGACCTTTGACGTTGAGAAATTGTAATATATCCTTGTTAACATATCCACTTTGTCTCATTTCCACTTCTAGACCAGCTTGTTTTCCTGCCAAGTCTGGGATTCTATTCTTCTTGCTGTCTTGTTCTTCATCCTCCACCCACCGACGTCAGTGAAACGTTTCAATCTCTTATGATATTGAGGTTAATCTGATTATGAAGATTACCTCGAAGAGAATTCCTCATCAATGACAGCCAAGATGGAGACTCCTTTCTACCATGACGACTCCCCCGCTATCCACAGCTTCAGCCAGTTTCCAGAATACGAGCGTTACGCTGGAAACAAGATGTTAATGTGTAAGAAGGCCATGTCAATAGGAAGCCATCATTTCCCTGGCAGCGGTAGTAGTTTAGCCGGAGGAAGAGGTACGAACCCCAACAACCTTGGACTTGCCAACAACAGCTCCCTCATGACATCATCGGCGTCCTCGGCTGACATGAACCTGCTGAAGCTAGCCTCTCCTGACCTGGAGCATCTGATTATACAGTCCAACCAGGGATTGGTCACCAGCAGCCCTCTGTCCACCTCCACCAACCCGTTCATGTATCGAAACCAGGCCACCAACGAGCAAGAAGGCTTTGCCGACGGCTTCGTCAAAGCGCTCGCGGACCTTCACAAGCAGAACCAGCTGGTGGGAGGTCACATGTCGCCATCGTCCTCCTCCGGCGTCTCCTTACAGGCATCTTACCAGAGGAACTTGATGTCCACTAGCGACATGCCCATCTACACCAACCTGAGCAGCTACAGCCAGGGCCAGATGGCGTATTCTGGAGCGCAGATGACATACAGCGGTAGCTCAGGCCATAACGGCGGTGGAGCCCCTCCACACCACACCAGAGGTCTGGATGCCCCTCAAACTGTCCCTGAGGTTCCCCATTTACCTGGAGACCCTACTTCGCCACCTTCCCTCTCCCCCATAGACCTAGAGACGCAAGAGAGAATCAAAGCTGAGCGCAAAAAGCTGCGCAACCGGATCGCGGCATCCAAATGCCGTAAGCGTAAACTGGAGCGAATCTCGCGACTCGAGGAGAAAGTGAAGATCCTGAAGAGTCAGAACTCAGACTTGGCCTCCACCGCTTCTATGCTGCGGGAGCAGGTCTCTCAGCTCAAACAGAAGGTCATGAGTCATGTTACCAACGGTTGCCAGATTGCCGTCAGCTCTCCCAACAAATCTGGAGGTAGAGGCGGCAGTGCTGGCAGCGAGGACTCCAGCTGCTGAGGAGGGGGCATATCAGAAGACCAAGGGAAGGAGATCAATCAAATTCATGGTTTGTCAAATGTGGGAATTTCACTTGCGCTCGATGTCGTTAAAACAGCTCGGTGCAAGCGGCTCGCGATCGGTTAACGTCCCGTGGAACAAAGGGGTGGTTTAACGACACTTAGCCAGAGATACCCATGGAACACGAGTGAACGTGATGGGGGACTCATAGAAGACAAGAGGTTCCTTGTCCATGAGGAAAGTTCAATGGGGATGAATATTATTTATAAAGACAGTTGAGCAGGATTTGACACAACTTTGAAACACTTCAAACAGCTGAACTGTTATTTATTTTCTAACTATTTTGCATCTCATCACACTTCCAGTTGAACTTATTTGTATTATGTTCAAATGGGCTTTTTAATCATTGGAATTTTACAACCAGAGTTGAGAACGTGTATGAATACTTCACTAAAATCGGTGGTGTGATTATTGAGCAACTTGTTGAATACTTTCGATTCGACTCTGACTGTACTTTTGAATTTATCATTTGAAAAATGTACCGTCGACCAACATGTTGATGGAATTCGCTATTCTGTTACGTTGCTGTGTTTGGTTTGTGTTATTCGATTTCATTACGTGTGTACAGATCAACTCTGGTTGAAATGTCAATTATGGGGATTATTCATGTGTTGCTGCTGGAAATTCTAAACGTTTATTATTGCCACTTCATGTCAAAAAAAATAAAGTCTAATGATCGGTCGTTACTTGTCGCCACGTTTGTCTTTGGGCTGATGGAAACTTTCCTTGCTCAAGTCGAAACAGAGATTGTTTGACATTTTCAACGGATGGTCTAACCTGACGATTTCAAATCTCTTTCTTTAGAGGTCATCTGCAACTCGACAAGTTCTGCCAACGCAAAGAGGAAAGACAAAAAAAGAAACATTCAAATAGAAGTAATGGCACGGTATGCGAGTTTTCTACTTTGTATGACATCCAATGATAACAAATGTGTCTGTCTCACAAAGAGACACAGACTATTGGGCAGGAATACTTCATGAAGTTGCAACCTTATGGGAGACAAAATATTGCATTTCATTGATATTGGTATATTTACCAAACATTGGTCGGCATCGTATGTGTAAAACTACTTGAGCGGTAACAACATCATGGTTTCATAATTTACAGTAATACATTGTTAATGAGTAACTTTTCCATTCCGGCGTTTCGGATGAACGTGTTGTAAGACGAACTGTAATATGAATTGTCCAATTTCACACACAGGTGCGTTGATGTGCTGTGGTGTCTTGTGGCAGCAAAGTTTGCACAATTACCAACAAAACACCGGCCTTCAGTCAATGATGTTCGAAAGTCTTCATTAAAGAGTCAACATTTTCCATTTGGGATTGATTGTGAAGTTTATATGTGCCCTACGAGTGACAGGTGACCAGTCCGAGGCGTGCGCCGCATCTCACCCCAAGTCCGCCGGGAAATCTGCAGCTCACACGTGACCCTAACGAGGACGAGTGGTTGAGAAAGTGGCCGAACGGACGATTCCGTTGCCTGGAATCGTGAGAATGGGAGCAGAAGTAGCTCATCGTCGGCATTGGAACCAGACACTCGCCGTTTGAGTCAACCTATTGCCGCCGCCGCCGCCCAAAAAAAAAGGAATATACCAGCTTGACCAGGAGAAGCTCGTACGTTTCCTGACCCTACCCCGTAACTTAAGAGGCGGAGCACTGACGTCGCTCCTCGCTTGCATATATGCGATCTGTTTCTCTGTATAGTGCAGCGATATAGCAACAAAAAACAAACAAAACCAAAATATATATATATATATATATATATATATATATATATATTTATAGAACAGCGTGTAATTGGAATTCCCCCTTGAAGGATTATAATCAGCATAATAAATACATCAATCGATAACCACTTAACATTGGTGGTCTGGAATATTGATAGAATCAACGCTCACACGTGCTGCCCACCAGTTGTGTTGCTAACGTTAACGTTCACAGTTTGCGCGTTGACTGTTTGATTCTTTGATTATGTCATTACCGTATGTTTTTTTTTTTTAGTGTAATATTTTCGAGTGTTCATTTTCTTCTTCAAAAACCAAAACATTCGTTTTTTTGGGTTTTTGTTTTGGGGGGGGGGGGGGGGGGCTGGAACAGATTAAAGACATTTCCATCTATTTCAATGGTAAAAGATTATTTGAGATACTGGTGTTTTGAGTTTTGAGCGTAGTCAGTAAATGGATGAAACTCATATATCAAGACAACACTGTCAAACTTCTTTCAGACCTTGATTGTCCATGAAATGGTTTTTGCTTAGTGTGTGGCCTAGTACCAAATGGCCCCACCGGCTGATCTGTGGCCCAAAGATTTGTGATTTCTGGGTTAGGCCACTTGCAGCCAGCACAGACAGGGCAAGCTAACACTTATTCTTTGACATCTGTGGAAAGAGACCGCCACAAAAATCTTTGTTAAATCGCTTTTTTTTTTGTTCAAGTGATACCATTTTGACAAAATTAACAACAAGAGCTCTGGCTGCAATAATTCACCCCTCATCTTTCATTTCTTCACTGGGAGCATGATAAGGCATGTGGATTGGTCACAATGTTCCAGAATGAAAACTCTCTGTTGCATCGTGGTTAGGTGTAAGAATGCTCTCTGGGCGGCACGGTGGACGACTCACAGTTCTGAGGACCGGGGTTCGATCCCAGGCCCCGCCTGTGTGGAGTTTGCATGTTCTCCCAGTGCCTGCGTGGCTTTTCTCCGGGCGCTCCGCTTTCCTCCCACATCCCCAAAACATGCATGGTAGGTTCATTGCCAACTCTAAATTGCCCGTAGGTGTGAATGTGAGTGCGGATGGTTGCTTGTTTGTATGTGCCCTGCGATTGGCTGGCGACCAGTCCAGGGTGGACCCCGCCTCCTGCCCGATGATCACTGGGTAGGCTCCAGCACGCCCGCGACCCGCGTGAGGAGAAGCGGCTCAGACAATGGATGGATGGATGAATGCTCTCTGCTGCTCCCCACCTTTGAAATATATTTAGTGGTTAGTTGTTGTAACTACAAGTACACTTCCTTCTGAATCCAAGATGGTCAACAATCAGCAGAACTTGTTGACCACCGCTGGAATATCCTGCCGATCCTTCTATTAAAATATCCATCCGTCCATCCATCCATTTTCTGATCCGCTTCTCCTCACTCGGGTCGCGGGCGTGCTGGAGCCTATCCCAGCCGTCATCGGGCAGGAGGCGGGCTACACCCTGAACTGGTCGCCAGCCAATCGCAGGGCACATACAAACAAACAACCATCCGCACTCACAGTCACACCTACGGGCAATTTAGAGTCTTCAATCAACCTACCGCGCATGTTTTTGGGATGTGGGAGGAAAGCGCAGTGCCCGGAGAAAAGCCACGCAGGCACGGGGAGAACATGCAAACTCCACACAGGCGGGGCCGGGGATTGAACCCGGGTCCTCAGAACTGTGAGGCTGACGCTCTAACCAGTCGCACACCGTGCCGCTCTATTAAAATAAAAAAAAAATGTCAAAAAAAATCCTGATATGCAGGAACATCAGTCTTCTTTTTGCTTAAAAAAAAAAAATTCAAATAACTAGTAAATTGGGATTACACGCGTCCAATACCGCGGTTGTCATGTCATTGGTTAGTATACTTCCAGTCCAAGTCATGTGATTGTTTTACTTCTGACTATCTAGGTTGTAATCTGGTGCATTTTTGGTCCTGCTATAGGTTCGTTATTCCAAATGTAAGATATTTGTGCAGATTATTTGTAGTTTATGTTAGTAACACAATTACTTATTATTGACCATTATTTTGTAGACCTCAATGGCAACAAAGAATATTGGAATATTTCAGGAAATTCCCTTCAACTCCAGTGATGATGAGTGACCGAGAACAACTGAGACATACAGTCACGGCTAAAATGTTTCTGGCCATGACTGTATTGTCTGTGTCGAATGTTGGAAATCCCAACTGTATTTTGTACACAGTCATGGGCAAAAATACTGGCACGGTATTATTATTATTGCACGGTGGCCAGCAAAGATCCGTAATTATGGAAAGTCCAATGCAATGATTTTGATGGGGATTTGACTCCTTTTCTAGGAAACTGGAACATGAATTTTGAGTTGATTTTTGATGCATTTGTTTCTTGGTGAGCTCATTGATAAGATGGTGTAAGTGCGCTCTGCAGAAAGTCAAAGATCGTCGAGCAGCGACAAGGGAAGTAATGCAGATTTTTCTCAGACTCCACATGGTCATTCGATGTCCTGCGGCACAAATGTACCGGTCCAGTGAGGATGGCCTTCATCTGGGAATAATTGCAAATGCCATGTCTGTAAATAGATTGGAGCAAACAGATGGCGCAAGAAGGAAAAAAGGAAGATCGGGGTCCAGAGACCTTTACAATCAACACTCGGGTAGGGCGGTTCTTGTTGACCAATGTGTGGCAATGTATCCTCACAGACGACAGAACAACTCGTGGTAAATCCGACTGCTATTTTTCTTTTTGGGGATGTGACCATTGTAAATGCCATGTGCCTTCACCTGATGTCTGGATTGGGAAAAAAAATAATCTCCTCCACTCCAAAACGTCAAATACCGGCATACCAGAAGAGGAAGACCCGGTGGGACCCGACCGCATGTAAAGCGCAGGACAGTCACCAACGTGCCTCCTGGAGTCTCATTCATCCAAATGCAAACCAAATTGATCTGGTTTTTGGAGATGTTTTGAAACACCAAGTTAACATAGAGCAAAGCTTCATGGTTGTCACAGCTGTTTGTTTTCTTATTTAGGACAAAACAATGTTAAAATGTGTGAAGGTATGCTACAATATTGTTCAAAACATGAAAAAAAATTGTTCATAGTTTGATCATAAAACAAAATGGAGCTCACTGATTTATGTTAAATACTTAAGCATCTAAATCTTGACACAGTATTTCCTAACTCCTGTTCAAATGTTCAAAACAACATCAAGCTTGTTGAGAATTTTGTCTTTGGGAGTCTTGAGCTACTCCAAATTCATACCATGAAATGTTCTGTCCCTTCCAGATACATCAGAGACATGAAAACAAGAAGTGTCAACAAAATAACAGCTTGGCTTATGACAGTATGTACCTAACTTATCATTTCACAGGCAATAACGATGTGCAATTCATGAGTCATCTAACGTGGCCACTATTGCTTTTGAAATCCTTTTCAATGAGATTTTCGAGTGGAAGCATTAGCTGGAGTTTTCCTGCTACGTGTTAATGACATCCTTCCTGATGATTCGTTATGTTCTGTGTCAGTGTGACTCAGAAGTCAAACGCAGTTTGACTTCTGACTATTGACATGCTGCTGCCTCTGCTGACGATGATAATGATGCCGATGAGTTGTGTCAGCATCGGTCCAAAGAGAGTTCCCACTATCCACGGGATTGCGCCAAATCACACAACCTTTACTAACACGTACATTATTTTCATACTTGAGAAAACGAGCAGCATGTATGTAAAAAGCTGACGCAGAAAATAATGAAAATTGGAATCCCTGCAGCAGGATTTAACAGGTGATGGTTGGGATATTTGGGGTGGAGCCAAAGCGAGTCACCGATATTTAGGATAGATTAGTTAAACAAACAGATCAGAGCAGAACACCTCCGGCCGATCACTCAGGAAAATGTGTGCTATTTAAAAGCAGCATTTACAAACATCCATCCATCCATCCATCCATCCATCCATCCATCCATTTTCTGAGCCGCTTCTCCTCACTGGGGTCGCGGGAGTGCTGGAGCCCATCCCAACTATCGTCGGGCAGAAGGCGGGGCACACCCTCAACTGGTCGCCGGCCAATCGCAGGGCACACATAAACAAACAATCATTTGTAGTCACATTCACACCTACGGGCAATTTAGAGTCTTCAATGAACCTAGCATGCATGTTTTTGGGATGTGGGAGGAAACTGGAGTGCCCGGAGAAAAGCCACGCAGGCACGGGGGGAACATGCAAACTCCTAACCCTAACCCTAACTTTTCTTCAGTTCACTACTGACTTATAACAACTCTCCACTGTATGTGAGATACATACTTCTGGGGACTGTGCAATAAACGTTATACACATTATCACTATCAATCTATCTATCTATCTATCTATCTATCTATCTATCTTGAATTTTTAGACTCCCATAGAGTGCCTCTCTAATATGGACTTGGTATAAAAGTGTCAAGTTCATTTTAAAAAAAACACCTTGGTCTTGTCATACGTGTCCAGAAAAGGCCCCACTGTCAGCTACTTCTGTTTGACCCAGTTTTGCATCCGCTTTTCCCATCTTTGGCTGAGGCCGCCCCCTTTCTTCTGATTGGTTGCCTCGGTGTAGAAGACCCACTTGTAAGAGCACATGTGTTTGTCATGTTGACAGTGCTGGCTCGGCAGCGGAAAGGGAAGGCGGAGATCTTCACGAGTAACATAGATAAGCTTGAGAGATTCGAAGGACCTGATTTCAGGCCTCTCGGCAGAAAAACGTCTGGAATTTAGGAATGCATAGACGATTTTCATTCATCTTTCACGTTTACTGAGGCACCATAGAGCCAATATTACATTCCAAATACTAGAAAAAGTTTGTTTGGTAAAATATGGCACCTTTATATGGCAGCGTTAATATAAATCCCACTAACCCTGAACCACCCTAATCCTAACTTTACCCCTTTCTAAACTGCCTTAACCCCAACCTTAGCCCTAAACCTAACCATAACAAATGTCTTTGTTTTTATTTCGTTCAAATGTGGTACATATTTGCAATGGTCATCTCATTCCACCTGCATAGGCTGCCTTCCTGCAATACAGGAGCAGTGCGTGTCTTGCTAGGATTGTGAGTGGGATTCCTCATAACGCATGTATTTCTGCATTCCAGAAAAGTGGGATATCGGAATTGTCCCAGTTGTATTGTACCAGTTCCGACCTCAAAGCATTCCAGGCGAATGTAGACAACAAAGATGGCTGACTGCGATATATATATATATATATATATATATATATATATATACGCAAAGTTCAAAAGCCAGCATCTGTGATGGTATGGGGCTGTGTTAGTGCCAATGGCATGGGTAACTTACACATCTGCGAAGGCACCATTCATGCTGAAATGTACATACAGGTTTTGGAGAAACATATGCTGCCATCCAAGCAACATCTTTTTCATGGACGCCACTGCTTATTTCTGCAAGACAATGCCAAACCACATTCTGCACGTGTTACAACAGCGTGGCTTCGTAGTAAAAGAGTGCGGGTAGTTGACGGGCCTGCCTGCAGTCCAGACCTGTCTCCCATTGAAAATGTGCGGCGCATTATGAAGCGTAAAATACGACAACGGAGACACCAGACTGTTGAACAGCTGAAGCTGTACATCAAGCGAGAATGGGAAAGAATTCCACCTACAAAGCTTCAACAATTAGTGTCCTCAGTTCCCAAACGTTTATTGAATGTTGTTCAAAGAAAAGGTGATGGAACACAGTGGTAAACACGACCCTGTCCCAGCTTTTTTGGAACGTGTTGCAGCCATAAAATTCTAAGTTCATGATTATTTGGTAAAAACAATCAAGTTTATCAGTTTGAACATTAAATATCTTGCCTTTGTAGTGTATTCAATTAAATATAGGCTGAACATGATTTGCAAATTATTGTATTCTGTTTTTATTTATGTTTAACACAACGTACCAACTTCATTGGAATTGGGGTTGTACAATCAGAATTACATTTTTATTTAATTTATTAATTTGAAGCAACTCAGTGAAGTCAGGGTAGATATTTTTTGTCCGAATTTCCCCCTTGGACCTCCCTGTTTGAGTGGCATTAATGTGCTCTTTTCCTGGTCGGAAGTCGGAAAACCTTTCTAGAATGCACCATATGCATTATATTGAGTATTTCGACATACTGCCATTGCCTCGCCTGTCGTTAAGGTATGTCAAGACTTTTTTTTTTCTTCCAGTAAAGACACTCAAAAAATTTCCACTTTGGTGAGAGAGGATCAGTGGATTGGCACGCGGGATGGCGAGTTTCTGGCCTGACATTTTTGTCTGGCGCGACTTTAGAGGAGGCAAACTCAGTGCTCAAGGGCTACGCTTTGATTCTTAAAACAGATTGATGGGCCAAGTCATGTGTAAATGAGGTAAAAAAGAAAAGAAATAACAGAGTTAAAATGTGGTATAGATAATTATATTTCTACATGTATTTTTATATTATACAGCGGCTGAAATAAGTATTTAGCACGTCACCATTTTTCTCAAAAAATGTGTTTCCAAAGGTGTTCTTGAGCTGAAAATTTCACCAGATGTTGGGAACAACCCAAATAATCCATACATGCAAAGAAATTAGAACAAATAAGATCAGAAATTAACTTGTGTGTAATAATGTGTAATGACACAGGCAAACAGTATTGAACACATGAAGCAAGGGATGTCACGTATGGGGAGTAGCTGGATCAAAGAGCAGGCGGAGGCAGATGTATAATGATGAACAGTTTATTGAGGAAAGGTATTGGCGGTGGTCCTAGGTGGGTTGGCAGGCGGCGGTGTGGACAGGTGGCTGGCCTGGCGGTAGGAATGACGCGGATCAGGAAGACGGGGGAAAACACTGAGAACAAGGAGACACAGGAGTCAAACAAGGGAACGATGAATAGAGTGGCTTACGTGAGGTAAATGGGCGGTGGTACCGCTGGAAGTAACTGCAGTACTTTGGCGAGGACTTCCTGGAACGGGCAGGCTTACAAACCGGTGGTGATGAGGCTGATTGGAGACAGGTGCTGAAAACAGACAGGTGAGGGGGGGGGGGGGGGGGGAGAGAGAAAGGACGCAAGGCGCCCTCCCGGCTCCAATAATGGAACTGCAGGGCAGTATATAGACAAGGGAGGTGCAAAAAGGCATGGAAAGTCAAGACAACACCTAACATCTATCAATAATCAAACTGCAATGCAGTGCAAATGAATATCAGCTGGGTCAGTCCTAATTGACGGCCTACAAAAAGGTCTCATTGCCAAGGTGTGAGTCAACACACAATTCGTGACGGGCCAGAGCAAAGAGTTGTCGCAAGGCCATCGCAAACTAATTGTTGCAAAACATAACGATGCCATTGGTTACAGGCGCATATCTAAGCTTCTGAATGTTCCAGTGAGCTCGGTTCAGGCCATAATACATAAGTGGAAAGCCAATCATACTACCATCAATTTGCCTCGATCAGGTGCTCCTTGCAAGATTTTTGACAGAGGAGTGCAAAAAATATTCAGAAGGGCCAAGGACCACCTGTGGAGAGCTTCAAAAAGACCTGGAATTAGCAGGTACTGTAATCACAAGGAAAACAGTGAGTAATGTACTCCGCCGCCATGACCTGTATGCACCCTCACCATTGCTGGAAAAAAAGCATGGCAAAGCTCGAAATTCAACTCTTTGGATGCCATTATGCAAACCGCATTGTGAGGAGAAATGGCACTGCACCTCACCCTAAAAACACCATACCGACAGTGAAGTTCAGAGGTGGGAACATGATGGTGTGGGGCTGCTTTTCAGCCAATGGTACTGGTAAACTTCACATTATTGAAGGAAGGCTGAATGGGCTAATGTACCGAGACATTCCTGACAAAGATCTGCTGCCATCTACGAGGATGATGACAATGAAACAAGGGTGGACATTTCATCAGGACAATGAGCCAAAACATGCTGCCAAGGAAACTCTCAATTGGTTTCAAAGAAAACAAATAAAGCTGCAAGAATGGCCCAGCCCATCACCTGACTTGAATCCAATCGAAACTCTATGGATAGAACTGCAACTCAAGGTCCATAAAAGAAGCCCACAGAACCTTCAAGATTTGAAGACTGCTTGTGTGGAGGAATGGGCCAAAATCACACCAGAGCAATGCATGCGACTAGTTTCTCCATACAGGCGGCGTCTTGAGCCTGTCATTGCATACAAAGCCTTTTGTACAAAGTATGCAATAAATACCAGTTGGCATGTTCAATACTTTTTCATTTCACATTATTTCTTCTTTCTTTGTATGTATGGATTACTTGGGTTGTTCCCAACTGCTGGTCAAATTAATAATAGCACCTTTGGAAATATATGTAGCGAGAAAAATGGTGACGTGCTAAATACTTATTTCAGCCGCTGTATAATATTTGATATTTTACAATAATACATTATTTGTATAAATGAAACATAATTTTTTATTTTTAATATAATCATGGATAATTAATTGAGCAATAATCAAATTAAATAAATAAAAGTGCATTGATCATAATAGGTAAAATTGCTTGTTGTACTCATTTTCAAAATGTCTTTATTTCTAATAAATAAATGAACCAATTATTTAATGACATAAATGAATTACTGTCAATAAAATGAATAACTACATTTTTATTGATCAATTTTCGGAAATAAATAAATGCAACAAACATGGCAGGTTTCTGGTGCAAGACAAATGTGGCGCCAGGCCAGATTTTCCCACCGCTTTCCTCCATATTTGGGTTGCATTCCACATTGTGAAATGCGGGCTTTTCTTGAAAGATGGCAGAGAATGACAATTCTTTATTACTATATGAAATATACTGTATGTTGTAAAATCTATCTATCTATCTATCTATCACATTTTTACCTCTCATCCTGTCCAGGGTCACTGGCAGCTGGAGCCTGTCCCAGCTGACTTTGGGCATACTCCTTTGCCTGCTTGCCAGTCAATCGCAGGGCATGTAGACAAGCAACCATTCACATTCAAACAACTATATATATATATATATATATATATATATTTATAGCCTTCAATTAACCTAACATTCATGCGTTGAATTCGGGAGGAGGCCTGTGTACTTGGCGAAAATCCACACGGGCACTTTGCGGCGCCAACCATCGTGCCAGAGATCCTGTGGCGTTTGTTTGGTTCAGTGCGTGAGAAGATGCGAGAGTGACCGCCCTACTCAATTGATTGTGTGTTTCCCCCCTCATTCCCGAGCTCAAGGGGGGGGGGGGTGTCCTCAAGGGGACCCGTTTTACAGATGTGGACGATATCAAGATGACAGTGACAACAGACCTGCGGAAAATGACAGTAGAATCCTTCCAGGACTCAGTGCGTGAAGACGTGGCAGAGAAGGCTGCGAAGGTGCATGACACTTCAGATCGAAAAAAAAAAAGTTTGCAGTTTGGATTTCAAATATATCTTTTGTGACATCAGTCCTGGAACTTTCCTGACACACCTTGTTTTGCTTTTGTTGAGGTTTGAGCTTTAACTGCTGCGGACGGAACATGAGCGTTTTTTTCTCAATGTCTTTGTGTCTCCAAAGCGTTCTCTGTCAATGGACCGTCTTCTGTCTGTTGTCGTACTCGAGCGCCTCCGACTAGCGGAGACAAATTCCCTGTGTGTTTTCTGGACATACTTGGCAAATAAAGAGGATTCTGATTCTGATTCTGATTTCTCAGAGATCATTAATGCCTGCAAGCCATGTTTCTGACATCTGTACAAATGTTGAATTTGAAAATGTAATGCAGCCTGTAAGAATATTTTGTTAATATATGAACCTTTTGAAATATAAACAATCGAGGCTTAATCTGAATGGATTGTTTTATTCATAAAGGATCAACGCTTACTCTATGTGGCTCTTCACAATAGCTTGATAGATTGACGGATTTCAAGGAGTAGATGAAAGAAATCAAATGAATGTTCAAAGAAATGAAACATTATGAGCATCAAAATGAGCCCAGTTAAGAACCATCCATATATTCTGTACCGCCGTCCTCGTTAGGGTCACGTCGTACACCCCGGACTGGCGGCCAACCGCAGCATTCGCACTCGCAATCCCACCTGTGGACATTCGAGAGTCTTCGGTCAACCGGCTTCTCCCGCTCGGGGTGGCAGAGAACCGGACGCTATTCCAGGCTGCGCCCTCGACTCGTGGCCAATCAATCCCGGCGCACGCGTTGAGACAGACAAGCATTCGCAACGCTGGGACAAGTGAGCCGCTTCATGAAAAAAAATGAATAGCTATAATACTGTAATGATTAGAAATGACCATCACATCCCAATTAGACGAGCCGACATGATTTGTGAGGTGTTCTTTTCTGTTACGATGATGACCACACGGATGAGTAATTCGAGCAACTGCAGGGGCATCGACAGACCGAGCGCCCGCTCGGCTCGCCCGCTTCTGCAGGCTGTCGATTTTTAGGCTTGTAGATGATCTTACTGCGTTTGTCACCTGTCAAACAAATTGATGAAGTCCATTGGAAGAAATTGAAGGAATTGTGCTTCCAGAATGCTCATGTGAAAAAACAGCAAACCATCGTGCTTCCCCGTGTTGAAAACGACGCAGATACACAACGCACAATACCGATACCGACTACAGATGCGTTCGGTTCAAGGTGCCTTGAATACCGAATGGGGAAGCTCTAATTCTCAGAACTGCAACCATTCTGGAGTGAAACGTGTCAGAAAGCCCGATCTCTGCCGCGGTTCAAGAGTCCTCCAACAGGGTCGTAAAGAACCAAATATTGAGCCCTGATCGCAATTGAACTCTTCAACCTCCCTGAAACATGAAACCTGGAGAAGGTAGTATCATTGAGATGAACTGATATTGTTTGAGTGTAGTGACTCCCTAAAAAGGTTGTGCAACAAAATACAAAATGAAGGGTACCATCATTTTTGTTTCATATGCTTGTTTAAAACATATTTCTGTTGGGCCAGAATGGAGTTGTTATGACTTGTGTTAGTTTCAAGTTACTTCAGCGATTATAGTGGGATTGTCTTTTTTTAATGGAAGGGGACCGACAATGGTGCCACTTGAAGGTGAAAGAAAGGTTGCTTCTGCAAACTACGACTTGTAGCCAAAATATGGGAGACCAGTCCAGATTGTTTTTTTTTGTGTTCAACAGTTTGGTTGAGCTTGTTTTGCTGTTTTCCCATATTCTGCTCCAGATGGAATGACCCACTTACTGCGAGAGAGGCTATGTGCCATTTCTGGTGACTAATACCCCCTCCACCCACACCTCAAAACGCGCGCACACACACGCGCCAGTGCATAAACTCAAACAGCGGTGAACTTTGGTGATTTTGTCAGTTCAAAATAATGATGTTTTTGAATAAATATGTCTTGACACTGTGCCGTACTTTGATTTGATTTCAAAACCATTCTTTTAGACATTCACTGCTGCCTTATGTCTCCTGAAAACTGACATTGAAATTCAACAAAGTGAAGTGAGACATTTGATTTTTATTTCTCTTCTAATAACAATCTGTACTGGTTTCAGTATGTTGATGTTAGAAGGGATCTCTGAAAAATGTAATTCGCGAATGAGGACATTTGAAGGACAAAGATGTCAAAAATGTTCTTGGTCACTCTAGAAGCACTTTACAAATTTGGAAGTGATTATATGCAGACGTACAGCAGTTCAATCGAGAAATATGATTCAGAATGCGCCTTCGGCTTTTTGCATCCAGCGCCTTCCGGTCTTCGTCTCTTCCCGGCGCCGTGACGTCACACGAGCCGAACGGCCTGTTCAGTCGGCATCGTGTGCGATCGTTTCGTGCCCTTTTTTCCCCATCCTCGTATATTTGTTGTCGTATGATGAACGCATGAATGAACGATTGGGCGAGTTCACCATGGTTTATTGTGTGGCATTCGGTTGTACAAATGGTTCAGGCAGTGGCCAGTGTTTCTTTGGATTTCCAAGTGAAAAAGGAACACGTGACCAGCGGATAGGGAAAGTCAATGGACATGTGGTCAGCCCCGGGTGCCTAGCAAGCATTCCAAACTCTGTGCCGATCACTTCCAACCGCCGTGTGTTGGGAAAGACTTCGAAGAAAGCATCGGATACACACGTGTAGTTACGCACAGGCTGAAACCGGCTGCGGCGCCAACCGTTTTTCCCACGGCCATCGAGACCTCCACCTCAGCGAGAGAACAGAATCTCGCAGCCGCCACGATGCACCGGCGAAGGTGAGCATTTCCTTGTATATGCCTACGCCTCTATTATGCTTACTACGCACTGGGGGGGGGGAGGAACAAAAGACCCACGCAGTACTTTTCAGTACTGTCGTCTGTACTCTCGGCTATATGACAAGCCAACACACACGGCGAAGACTTTGTGTGCGGCGTGTTAGAACGTTACTCGAGCGAGGGCCACACAGTATATAGGAATCCTGCCTCCAGTGTAAAAGCTTGTGCCATGTCACTGAAACATATATGAACATATCATATGTTTAGTTGTGCGGAAAAATATGATTATTTCTAGCCGTGACTGTATAAAAAGACAAAGACATGCTTTTTGGTCCCCTCAAATGTCTGCCCCCATGAGAACGCCTGTTATATTGTATTCACCACTCTCTGTTTCTATGGACAAGTGAGGATGCTGGAGCAAGTCAATGATGAATTTATGGGATGCATAAACATATCAGTCTGTTCCGACAACTGATCGGCTCAAACGTGTACGCTTTGACGATGCCACGTGCAGTCGGGCGCTCCTGTACGTCGAAATCCTCCTCCTCGTGTTCCAACACGCTGCTCGCCATTGTGTATAGAGTGTAGCGCGCGGTGTTTGGCAATTGCAACGTCACTTCCGGTAGCCCTTGCGGTGAATAGAGTCACCACGCCCCGCTGTCTTGAGCATCGGGTATGTTCGGGGACTGCTCAATACGCGTAGTAAAAGCCTCATTTTTAGCTAAACTCGCTGGAAGTGACGTGCATGTATTGCGTAACATAGAAACAATGCAAATGTTTGAAAGTGCCTCTGATCAGAGGTGTGGACTCGAGTCATGAACTCGATGACTTTCGACTCCACTTGATAATATGTTAAAAGACTTGGACTCGTGACTTCACGGAGACTTAAACCCATTAACTTTAAAAGACCTGCTACATTGACCAAAGCACTAAGAAACAACCAATCACGTTGCAGCTTTCTCTTTCTATAGCTATACAGTATGTGCAACTTATTGTTTTACTTCAGGAAAATATGATATTTGACAACATAATACTGAAGGGCTTAAAGTCTCCCAAACCCTTATTACCAATGTGTAGTTAATTCCTATTCTCTTTAGTTCATCTAACAGTTAATGCCCTGTTAGATGGACTTGAGCAAGAGGTCATTCTTTCACACACTACCTAAAGTAATGGTTTCATTAAAAAAAAAAAAAAGAAATCAACAATAAATATGAAAACTAAATAAGGTATACATTCCTAGAACCACGGTTAACATACTGCATGCAGAAACGGCAACGACATTTAATGCAACAATAAGGATGTTAATTATTGCATAAAAAAAACAAAAAATCCACATTGCATTGTGGGAATCGCGTTGTTTGTTTTTTTTTTTAGCTTTGTGAGCGATCACGGCCGTGTGCTCTCTGGGCTTGCTGCACATTACAGTCTGCTTTAGTCAAGAGTCAGTCTTCTTTTTTGAGTCACTTTATGTACCAATGGATCGCCACACAGCTAATATCTAGTCAACACGAAACTGCATTCTTCTTCGTGTCCTTTTTTTCGATGAAATATTTTTAGATAATGCGCCCTACTATTCCGACTGAGATACCACAGTTGGATAAAATTGTAGCTTTATAACAAGATGACAAACTTGTGTTCTTCTTTTTTTGAATGAATGCTTTATGTTTTTGATAGGCACAGAAATGGCAAGTTTCAACTGAAATCTGTGTATATTGTGTGTTTGAAATTGCATCACTAGAAATGGACCACAAAATGCAGAATGTGAATGTAAGAAAAATGATCTAAAAGAGGAAAGCAATTGGTTGTTGATTATTCAGTCAAATGTCTCATTTTCTCTTGTGGATTCATAATTGCTCTTTAACCAAGCAAAAATTGATTTGATCCTTACACTTGATTATTCCGATACAATTGTCATGTAGACTACTCAATTGCTAATTGCAGCACCACTTGATGCAATTATTCTTATTATTTATTTTTCATTTTTTATTTCCGCCTGTGTGGAGTTGGAATGTTCTCCCCGCGCCTGCGTGGCTTTTCTCCGGGCGCTCCGCTTTCCTCCCGCATCCCAAAAACATGCATGCTAGGTTCATTGTCCGCAGGTGTGAATGTGAGTACGAATGGTTGTTTGTTTATTTGCGCCCTGCGATTGGCTGGCAACCAGTTGAGGGTGTTCCATGCCTTCTGCCCGCGATCCTAGTGAGAATAAGTGGTACAGACAATGGATGGATGAATGGATGGATGGATGGAGGTCTGTTTAACACCACTTCGTAAATAAAGTGAGAAAAAGTAAGTCATAGCGTAGCGTTTTCATAGAGTAACTGAAAACCTACTAACAATGGCTTTGGAAGGTGGAATAAACCAAGCCCCCAAGTCTTCAAATGCTCTTGTTTATCAAATTTGTTTTGATAAATAAATATGGATTGTCAAATATATCAAATATGTAAATGCAGTATATAATAGATACATTTTAATTAAATATAAATATATGCATTCAGGCGGCACGGTGGCCGACTGGTTAGAGCGTCAGCCTCACAGTTCTGAGGACCCGGGTTCAATCCCCGGCCACGCCTGTGTGGAGTTTGCAGGTTCTCCCCGTGCCTGCGTGGCTTTTCTCCGGGCACTCCGCTTTCCTCCCGCATCCCAAAAACATGCATTCATTGGAGACTCTAAATTGCCCGTAGGCATGACTGTGAGCGCGTATGGTTGTTTGTTTGTATGTGCCCTGCGATTGGCTGGCAACCAGTTTAGGGTGTACCCCGCCTCCTGCCCGATGACAGCTGGGATAGGCTCCGGCATGCCCGCGACCCGCGTGAGGAGAAGCGGCTCAGAAAATGGATGGATGGATGGATATATGTATTCAAATATATTTTTCTTTTTTTGGTCAAATGACTCGAAAGGACTTGAAACTCAAAGTGTAGCACAAACACACAATCCTCGCAACACTCTTCCCGTGCACTACAAACAACTACAAAGCACCATATTATCCCCTCAGCATTATCTGAATCAGAATCCTCTTTATTTGCCAAGTATGTCCAAAAACCACACAAGGAATTTGTCTCCGGGCGCTCTCGTACGACGGCCGACGGTCAATTGACAGAGAACGCTTTGGAGACACAAAGACATTGACCGAAAAAAAACCCAAAAAAAACAGTCACTGAGCAATTAAGGGTTGCTAGTTATCTGGTAATGCCGGTACAAATTATTATTATTTTTTTTGACAATTGTGCAAAAAGATGCAGAGTCCTCTCGCACATAGAGCACTTCGAATGACTAAAATTAATTATACGGGCAACAAGATTGAACTGATCCTAATAAAGATGCCCCCGCCCCCGACGTTTTTTTCACACTTGCTTAACTTGTCAGCCAAATCTGCAATTATCATGGGAGGCGACATTAACCTTACCCTTAATCCCTTTATAGATCGTTCAAATCTCAAAAATAGCAATCAACCACAACGCAACAACATATTAGAGCAGTATATGGACGACTTAGGACTCGTTGACAAATGGAGGCTAAAAAATCGTGAGAATAAAAAACATTTTCACCGGTACACCGCTCTTTCTCAACAATAGATTTTTTGCTCTCGAATAATTCGGCGGCTCGAAGAATTACCTCCAAAACACATCCAACCATCATCGGTGACCGAGCACCAATTTCTCTCTGCCGAAAAAGTGAGTCAAATGCGGTACCTCCGCTAGCAGGGCGCTTTAACACGTCCCTATTGAAGGACCCGCAATTTGATTCATTTGGGAGAAAAGAATGCGACGACTGTTTGAAATTCAATGATTCCCCGGGTCACTGACGGTGTAGCGGTACACTCGCCTGACTTTGGTGCGGGGAGCGTGGGTTCGGTTCCCACTCAGTGACGGTGTGAATGTGGGTGCGAATGGTTGACCGTGTGTATATGTGCCCTGGGACTGACTGGCGACCAGTTCAGGATGTAGTCCGCCGGGATAGACTCTGGCGCCCCGTGACCCCAACCAGGAGAAGCGGTGTTGAAAATGGGTGAAAATGGATTTCCCAGCCATATCCCCATCTCTGCTGTGGGAAACCGGGAAATCTGTAATGAGAGGTCGAATCGTATCATCTGTGTACAAGAACGAAAATTAGAAAATGAAAATTAGACATCTCACAGACGAATATGCAATTAATGCAACAGATACGCTTCAAAGCAACTTCAATTAGACATCAAAAAGAACAGAAATTCTACAAGAACAGTTAGGATACGCTAACTTTGAGGACAATAAGAAACCAGGCAAATTTCTCACGTACCAACTTCAAACGTAATAAAGAAAAATCATTAATTACAGCCATTCAAGATTCAAACGGCAGCTGTACACAGTCACCGCTAGAAATAGATGAAATATTTTACAATATTATAGCAGCTTATATGCATGTTCGAGCAACCCAGACCAAAAAGAAATACCAACTTGTATTCATGATATGAACATTCCTCAATTAAACACAGAAATTAAAGACAGACAAAAAAATATGCAATCAGGAAGACGGCCTGGCCTGGACGGTATTTTGGTCGAATTCATGAAACTTCATCGGCCAATACTAGCGCGTCTATTTTTCACAACAGTCAAGGAGATAAAACATAAAGGTCAAATTAGTAGCCAAATCAACACATTTGCTACTTAAATCAGGCAAAGACAGCACTTTCCCAGCTAATTATTGGCCCTTATCACTGATTAATGTCGAAGAAATCTAAAATGTCTTGAAAAGGTACTCCCGTCGATAATGCACTATGACCAGACAGGTTTCATTAAAGACTGAAGTTCCACAAATAATATCAGACTTCTAATAAATTGAACAAGCATGTTACAGCGTAAAAATGTAAAAGCTATCATCATGTCCCGTGACGCAGAGGAAGCTTTCCATAAAGTTAACCGATCTTTCCTATTTGCATCCTTGGCAAATTTGGCTTTGGAGACTCATTTATACGACTCACCAAAAGCCACAGTCAAGTTTTAACTCTACAAAGACGAACCAGACGAGGGTGTCCACTTTCGCCAATGCTATTTGCAATATTCGTCGAAGCACTTGCTAGCGCTACACGTCAGAGTGCTGATATTAAAGGTATCGTCTCCCCAGTAACAGAACACAACATCAATTTGGATGCAGATGATAGTCTTCTTTTTCTTACATTTTCACAATTATCAGATTACTCGATCAACGATACCAAATCGACAACACTCCCGATAACAACAAACCCGTGAGATCCTGCTGATCAAATCCCAGATTACCCCCTTCCGTTCGGAAACATTTAGTATTTAGGTATTCATATTTCGCCGACACTCACAGAGCGAACCGTTCTAAATGACACACCACTTCTGGAAAAAAAATCTCAACTGACTTCATACGCTGGAATAACTACTCGGAAGAAGAGCCACTATTCAAATGAAAACTTTACCCCAAATAAATGATTTATTGTCAAGAGTTCCATTGAAACCCACATTAATACATTTTAATTGGAAAAATAAGAACAATACAATGAGTTTATCCACTCTTCGGAAAAGTAAACAAGAGGGAGGCCTAAATGCTGCCAACTTTAAACACTATTCTTGAGCTAACCAATTACAATACCTCATCAAATGGCTGCAGCACAATCATTCTTGGCTAGATTTGGAAAAGATAGACTGCAACAACATCAAACTCTCAAAACTCCCATTTATTTCTCGTCTTAAAGTGTTTCGAGAAGCCAATAATAATAATCGCATCCACCGTAACGGCTTCGGTGTTAAAGTCTTGAAGCTCAAGAATCAGTCTGGCATGCATTCCAATCGCTGGCCAATTACAAGCGACGATCAACCCAAGCTGAGAACAATAGCGCACTAGCCAACGACTCGAATACCTTCTACTGCAGATTTGAAAGGGACTTTCACTTCAACAACCAATTGCTTTCCTCTTTTAGATCATTTTTCTTACATTCACATTCTGCATTTGGCAGGAAACTGCATTTTGTTGTCCATTTCTAGTGATGCAATTTCAAACACACAATTATGTAAATCAGATTAATTTCAGACCCCAATCTGCCGCTGACCGAAGGTCAGATCTCTGGCGCACACCGGCTCTCGACTTCCGCGCTCTTACCTCGAGGGAAGTCTGCATCTTCCTTCATTCTATCTTTCTGCCACATTAAATATTCATGAGACTCACCTGAGGCGTTACAGAGCCCCCACCCACTCACACTGCCTCAAGCTGTGATGTCACACTGAGGTGATAGTGGTTATCTTGATGGGAGAGGGTCTCTAGGGGGAAACGATACAACATGGTGGATGTCAGTGAGGATATGATGGAAGAGGAGACCTGAGTGTCTGACAGCTGCTGACTGGCAGCGGACTCACATCGGCATTCTTTGTTAAAGATGACACAGCCTCCGATCGTCTCCGGCGCTTCCGATGCGCTCGCGTGAGGACTGAGTCCAGTTTGGTGGACAGCCAAAACATGATGTGACGTTATGGACAATGAACAACATTGAATAAGAAATGTAAGACTCAATGTATGGGTCGAGACTTGGCCCACTTTTTCAATCGACAGACTTCGTTTGACTGATGTGAGTACTTGAATTATTGGCAGTTGCTATACAGTACATCCAGGGGTCATAATTGTTTCTAAGAAAACAACAAATATTCTAAAGTTATATTTTATAAAATGTCTACCGTGAGGGGTCCAAAATAAAAGTGTCATGATTTACAACATGTCTTCTGAAGAGGCTAATTCCATTTTGGGATTTTTCTCTTTCTTTCTTTCAAAGATTGCTTTCTATGCTTCTTCCCTGAAAGCAAACCCAAATGCATCTCAGTGTCTTCAAAGTTCCTTTTCTTGGGTTCTTCTCCAATGGCCCGTCTGTGTCATTCAGGCCATTGGCGAAAGCATCAGTATGTTGCTGCATTACGCCAGACGGCTCTGTGAGCTGAATTGCCAAGACGAGGCAGCCGTTTTGCATTCACGCAATAGCAAAAAAGGAAAATACATGGCGTTACTTCTGAGATATGAATGAGAAAAGTGTCGGAACAACTGCGTATCTTTACCGTTATTCCGATTGTATAAAGACGAGAGTGTCACGGGTTTCGTGAGCTCTTCGGATCATTTATGCACTTGCATCCACAGAGTTTGATGGGCAACGTGCACATGTTGCATCACAGCATTTTTATGTCGCTGTTTATGTCTTTACCGGTGCGCACTTCTGTTTCTACCGTTAGAAAAAGAAGTCAATTCCAATGGGCCACCAACATTTGCTCTGTCAATCGGGCTTGCCTTTACGATGAATGCCGAACATTTTAAATCATCACTAACTTTTGGAAAATAGTATGTGAGACATTTACCCATATAAAACCAAGGCGGCAAAAAAAACAAATGCTAAGTTTTATCACCGTCTTTACCGGTATTGATCAAATCATATGAAAATAGCCCGTATATTGTTCTTATACAATAGTTTTCACCTGCTCTGTTTCACAATTCCAGTGCAGTGTGTCATTATGGGCACGGCGAGCGACTGCTTAGCACATCTGCCTCACAGTACTGAGGACCGGGGTTCAAATCCCGGCCTCGCCTGTGTGGAGTTTGCATGTTCTCCCGGTGCCTGTGTGAGTTTTCTTCGGGTATTCAGGTTTCCTCCCACATCCCAAAAATATGCGGGAGTGCTGGAGCCCATCCCAGCTATCATCGGGCAGGAGGCGGGGTCCACCCTGAACTGATTGCCAGCCACTCGCAGGGCACATACGATACGAACAAACAACCATTCGCACTCACATTCACACCTACGGGCAATTTAGAGTCTTCGATTAACCTAGCATGCATGTTTTTAGGATGTGGGAGGGAAACGGAGTACCCGCAGAAAAGCCACGTAGGCGCGGGGAGAACATGCAAACTCCACACAGGCGGGGACGGGAATTGAACCCCGGTCCTCAGAATTGTGAGGCAGACCCTCTAACCAATCGGCCACCGTGCCCCAAAAATATGCATGGTAGGTTAAATGAAGACTCAAAATTGCCCGTAGGTGTGAATGTGAGGGATCGGTTGTTTGTTTCTATGTGCGCTGCGATTGGCTGGCGACCGGTTCAGGGTGGACCCCGCCTCTCGCCCAGAGTCAGCTGGGATGGGCTCCAGCATGTCCGTGACGCTCGTAAGGAGAAGGGTTATGGAAAATGAATGAATCCATGTGTCATTATATGGACAAAAGTATGAGGAAAGAGAGACTAAACAAGAAACCTGTCCCTCCTTTGCAGCCATAATAGGCTCCACTCCAAATAAAAAGTGAAAACTAACATGAGCGCATACAAATGAATGCACTTACTATTCTGAAGGTCCAAGTTTACCATCACTTCATTTCCACGGGAGCTGAGGAGCGCTGGCAGCAGCGTCAGTGTTAAAAGCATGATGGATGAGCTCATGAAAAGTGGTCGACGTTTTATCTTCTGTCCTCCCCTCACTCTTTCTAGGTGTCCCCCGTGAGGTTGCTGGCTTACTATAAGAGTGATTTGCAGATTGCGGCCCCGCACATGCACTCGGTGAATATTTGCAGCTTTGCTTATGTTTGATGTTGTTGCGGTGAAGCAAAAAAGACAAACCAGTGAGATTGATCAAGTGTCACATGGATGAGACACAGCTGAAAATGTTCGCGAGATGAAATAATTAGTTCATCGAACAGGGTTTTTTTTCCCCACATGACCAAATTGTTTCTATGTGCCCTGCGATTGGCTGGCGACCAGTTCAGGGTGTACCCCGCCTCTCGCCCGAAGATAGCTGGGACAGGCTCCAGCACGCCCACGACCCTAGGGAGCATTTTAAAATATGCCAATTGCGAAGAAGGTCACATATTCCTATGCACTCACACACACAATAACAATAGTATATTAGATTATATGGAGACCACGAGTGTTTGCTTTAAAACAATAATCCATGCATGCAAAAAAAACATGGAATGGAGCTGAAACAAGTTGATGTTCAGAATAGCGATCTTCTCAACCTGATGGATAAACGATGAAGGTGTTCAGGGATGGAGGAATGTTGTACTGGCGTGGTAGTTGTTGGAGAGTGACTCAGATGCTCCGCCCACACATGTACTGAGTCATCATGAACTGCCAAGCTCTCTCAGTGTGTGTGTGTGTGTGTTTGTGTACCTGATTTAAATGTCAGGAAAGTGAGAATCTGACTCAGTGTTTTTTCTTCTTCTGATTGGATGATCGTAACTTTGAGAGGTTAGAGCAGGAACCCACACTCTCGTCATATTAAACCTAATCATGAAGAAACTGATGTTTACGGTTCAAAATGTATTTCTTCATTCTGAACGACAAAGGTTTTCCAGAACCCTTTCTGATTTACCGCTGCAGTAAATATTGAATGATTATGACAGTATTTGCTCTTGCATCCATCCGTCCAGCCATTCTCTGAACCGCTTATCCTCACCTCACAAGGGACACCTAGCCCAGCTGAGAAGGTTGATGGATGAAAACAAACCTGCCAAATCTATCTTATATCGTCTTCTTTTCCTTTTGGCTTGTCCTGTTAGGGATCCCCACAGCGAGTCATCATTTTACATCTTCTCCATTTTCCTCTCTAACACCAACTGGCCTCATGTCTTTCCTCACTCCAGCCATCATTCTTTGGTCTTCCTCTCACTCTCTTGCCTGGCAACTCTATCTTCATCATGCTTCTACCAATATACTCACTACCTCGCCTCTAGACATGTCCAAGTCATCGAAGTCTGCTCTCTCTAACTAGGTCTCCAAAACATCGAACCTCGGCTGTCCCTCTGATGAGCTCATTTCTAATTTCATCCAACCTGGTCACTCCAAGAGCGAACCTCAACATCTTCATTTCCGCCACCTCCAGCTCTCTTCAGTGCCACTGTCTCTAATCCGTACATCATGGCTGGCCTCGCCATTGTCTTATAAACTTTGAGATTCTTCTGTCGAGTGACCTCTCCAGGTCGGGAATGAGATCCTGCCTCAAGTGAAGGCGTTCAAGTATCTTGGGGTCTTGTTCAGCAGTGAGGGAAGAATGCCGCACAAGATCAACAGGCGGATCGGCACAGCATCTGCAGTCGTGCAGACTCTGTGTCGGTTTGTCATGGTGAAGAAGGAGCTGATCCGAATGGTGAATCTCTCGATTTACCAGTCGATCTACATGAATGAATCCTGGACGCCTCCCTGGTTAGGTGTTCCAGGCACATCCCACCAGGAAGAAGCCCTGGGGACGACTCAAGTCACACGGGAGAGATTATGTCTCGCAGTTGGCCTGAGAACACCTTGGGATCCCCCCCGGGAGTGTCGGACGAAGTCTGGGCTTCCCTGCTTAAACTGCTGCCCCCACAACCCGATCCCGGATAAGCGGAAGAAGATCAACTACATAATTGCCTCAGTTTTTCAATGTCTAATGCTATAAAGTTTTAAAACCAATCTGTAAAGTTTAGCCGTTAAGTTCACAGCTGATTTGGTTTTATTACTGAATAGCGTGGTTCTCCATAAATAAAAGTTACCGTTGTTTATGATTTTTCCCATACAAGTTGAAATCTTGTTGTTTTAGTTTACATTTGCATTGGACTGCCATGTAATTAGTTGACTTATCTGATTGTCATCCAAGATGGTAGCACCCGAGTTGGCTGCATTGGCTCTTGATACTGTAGTTACAGATCCATCCATCCATCCATTTTCTGAGCCGCTTCTCCTCACTAGGGTCGCGGGCGTGCTGGAGCCTATCCCAGCTGTCATCGGGCAGGAGGCGGGGTACACCCTGAACTGGTTGCCAGCCAATCGCAGGGCACATAGAAACAAACACCCATTCGCACTCACAGTCATGCCTATGGGCAATTTAGAGTCTCCAATTAATGCATGTTTTTGGGATGTGGGAGGAAACCGGAGTGCCCGGAGAAAACCCACGCAGGCACGGGGAGAACATGCAAACTCCACACAGGCGGGGACGGGGATTGAACCCCGCACCTCAGAACTGTGAGGCTGACGCTCTAACCAGTCGGCCACCGTGCCGCCTAGTTACAGATCTTTTGACTAAAATTCTTTGGCTACGATGCCAAAAATAGCAAAAATAATATTCATACCAAATTAGCATATGATGGCCAGCACCTGCTGAAATTCCGATCATCCAGTGACTTTGGGCTCCTACCGACAACTACTCACGAGTGTTTAGTAGCCTCGGAGTGCTAAGCCAGCAAGACTCAGCGGTCTACAGACCAGCGGACTCACCTAACAGCAGAAGCAAGCGGAGGCTGTGAAAGCGGAGGGGAGACATTTACCCAAGGCGGCATATACATTTTTACGTGTCCTTACCATTATTATTGAATTAAAGAGTCAAAATTGCCCATAGTTGCGAATGGCAGTCCTGTGTTACCTGCCAGCTTCTGCATAGCAATGGATGGATCCATGCAAGATCTTGCTTCATGGAATAAAGGAGATAACCCAAAACAAATAACAGACAGCATACAGAGCTAACTCAGTCGACCAGAACCCAATATCAGCACTAGAGCAGCATAAACATCTCGAGGAAGCAGGATACTGCAACTGAACTTTTGCAAAAACGCAGCAAGATTGAACAGTGACATGTTAACATAAAATGGCTAGAAGACCAAACACAGCAACATTAGCTGGGTCTGCATCCTCCACATGCATCGCATTTAGCCGTGATGACTACAGTACTAAAGTACAGCGCTAACAAAGGGGATCAAGTGCTACATTTTACAACACCTTTGTTATTTTATTAACCGAGGTCTGGTCTGTATAACCACCGACAAAGATAGCGGTTTGAGAAACATCAATAACAATGTATCAACTTGACATTTTATATTCATCAAATTGTGTAGATTTTGCAATTCAAATCCTACTATCTTTAGATTACGAGCTGAGTAGGATTCCATGGAGGTGCTGGATCTTTGTCAGCGGGACTTTAGAATGTGCTTGGGGGTGTACGGTATATTGTCTTGACTGTCCACCTCATCGTCCAGGGGCCAGCATACACTGCAAAGTACCTAAGCATTTTACAATCAAGTCCAAAATAAAGTCATGGTTACAATATGGTATGGGTACGGATGTGAACAAGAGGCAAAAAGCAAGTGTCTTGAAGGCTAGACTGTCCCATTTCAAGGTTAAGCAAGCTGTGGAGGTGCCTCCGAAGATCTGGCCTCCATCAATCCCCAACGATAGGTCCGCATTTTGTCATTCAATATGTGGATGGACTATTTACCAGGAAGACCATACGGTCCTTGTTTTTATGCTTTTCTCGATTCAATATGGCACACATCATTTCCTTCACCAACCAATACTGTCTGACTTTTAGTTGTTTAGCAGCAGTCAGCCAGAGGACTCGGATCCGTTCTATTTGGTTGTTGTTCAATATTGACATTGTTGTTTTTTTTCTGGTGTGTGTGTATGTGTATGTGTGTGTGTGTGGGGGGGGGTGGCGGTTAGTTAGTTAGTTTCACACCACATTCCTGGTAAATTAGCACATCAGCAGTTGACAATAAGATGAGAGCCAGGATTTATTCTTTTGTCCCTTTCGGACAGAAACACGTTTAGGTGGGATGTTGCCATTGACACAGCTGATGAGTCCTCTGTGTGTCCACTTCAGAAGTAGAAGAATTCTCTTCATTGTCAGTAGTGGGTAGAATAGTTAAAAATTGTACTCGAGCAAGAGGAGTTACTTTACAATAACATGACTCAAGTAAAGGGAAAAAGTATGTTTTCAGTGAGAAAAAAAAGTTCTGAGTAATTGTGAGGAACTTTCGATTTATTTTTTTAACAAGTGCAAAAAAAAGTCAAATAGACAAAAATATAAAGTTCGACTGTGCAAGTTCTCATGTTGCCCAAAAATATCACTTTAAAACAATTGTATAGTTCTTTACAAAATAATCAAGTCAGGCAAATTCAGCCACGAGTAATAGTCTTGAATGAACAGAAAATAGGTTCACCAGGAAGATTATTAATGATGTAATTATATGTAATTTGATCATATTCAACTTGGACAGGTGGATTCACCCACATTTATCAGCAATGCTGTTTCATTATTCAAAAGCAATGTATTATTGTTTGTTTTGCCCTGCTCCTTCTGAATGCACAGAACCCTTTCAACATCGAAGACCGCAGAACTCCAACGGGTCAGAGGAACTGCAATTTGCGGTTGACACGCTGGGTTTGTTTTCCGTGACATTGCATGACATTTTGCAAACGCAGGCCAAGACGACAGATGAATGTATGTTTCCAACTTCCAAGTGGAATTCTTGCAGTCAATATTTGAGGCAACACAGAGCATGACATAGCAGTTTGTTTTTGGAGTCCATCCATGCGCTTTCTAATGTGCTTATGTTCTGTATGGGTAACATCCAGTAGATGTACCTGTACATGAGTCAATATGAACATTTTGACTTGACCGCCTGGCTTCGATCGATTGGTCAAATGGAGTCAAAGGTCACTAGTAGTTATCAGCGTTGAGTGCCAAGTTTCCTGAGACTGCGCGGCGCAGCATTACAGAGTTTACGGTAGCGATGAAACCAATTCCATGCGTGCTCAGGCGTCCCATGTCACCTGCTCAGCCTATCGAGTCTGCGTTTCAGACGGTAATCACTGATTGCGGGCACGCTAAAGACAGAGAAAGGGAGAAAGTTAACATTTGAAACAAATGTCCTTTGTGTTGATACTTTTCAGAGGGAGGCTCCCAAACCAAAAGTGCATGTGAAAACGGGGGCTTTCAACAAACATAACCTTGACTAACAACTTTTCAATTGTTAAGTTTGTGAAATCAAAATATGTAGAATTGTTTGAGACTGTTGTGTCAAGATGCAAAACAGAAAAAGAGAAATTCAAACTTTCTTTATTTTTCTGAAGTTTTTATGAACTTGCTCTTTTTTTAATGTGACTTTTATGAGTGAACGGTTGAGCTCATACGGTAAGTTTGAGTACCCTGGCAGAATTTGTAAGAAGTGTACCATTCTTTCATGAAAACACGTTTCATTTTATTTTTAAATTAATGAAACTCTCTCCATTGTCTTCCGCTAATCCGAGGTCGGGTCGCGGGGGCAGCAGCCACAGCAGGGAAGTCCAGACTTCCCTCTCCCCAGCCACTTCCTCCAGCTCTTCCGGGGGGGATCCCGAGGTGGTCCCAGGCAAGCCGAGAGACGTAATAGTCACCCTGCAGAGGAAACTCATTTTGGCCGCTTGTATCCGGGATCTTGTTCTTTCGGTCACGACACACAGCTCATGAGCACAGGCGAGGGGAGGAACGTAGATCCGACCGCTAAATCGAGAGCTTCGCCTTTCGACTTAGCTCCTTCTTGTCACGGTCTGTGTTTTGGTTTGAGTTGGGTTTAGTTTTGTTCCATGTTTTCCTGTGTTCCATGTTTGTCGTGTGCTCATTAGGTTGTCGTGTCCACCTGTTCTCGTCTACTTTGTGTCCACCAATCAGCTCTCTCCAGCTTGTCCAGGTGTTCCTCGTTGTCTCGTCAATCTGTTTGTATTTAGTTCCCTGGTTTCTTTCAGTTCTTGTCGGTTCATTGTCGTTGTCACATGTCTTTGCCACGTCATCGTCGCCAGTTGTCTTTATCATTGTGGTATGTCATTGTCAGGTGTCAAGAGTATCAGATCGAGCGATGAGGCTGAAATTTGAAATTGAGGGTGTTACGTGTCATGTGATTAGTGGCTATGCCCCACAGGTAGGATGCGACCTAGAGGTGAAAGAGAAATTCTGGAAGGAGCGAGACGAAGTAGTTCTGAGCATCCCAGACAGAGAGAGAGTCGTGATTGGTGCAGATTGTAATGGACACGTTGGTGAAGGAAACAGGGGTGATGAAGAAGGGATGGGTAAGTACGGCATCCAGGAAAGGAACGTTGAGGGACAGATGCTGGTAGACTTTGCAAAAAGGATGGGAATGGCTGGTGTGAACACTTTTTTCCCGTGGAGGTATGGCAGCATCTAGGAGAGGTGGCTGTGGAGTTTTTGACCAGCTTCTTCAATAGAATTCTAGAAAAGAAAAATGCCAATATTTCACAAATTGTAAACTCATGAGCAAAACTGTACATATCAGCAGTCATACATATTTGTTTAAGTCCGTGTTACTTGACATTCAGAAATGCCAAAATGCTTTGGAATTGTTTTGAATTAATCCGATTTGACTGTTTTGATTACAAGCAGATGTACGGTAAATACGACTACACCGCTTAAATATGTATCACAATAAGTTGAAACTAATGATCTTCAGGGCCTTTGTGGCCACATGGGTAAAAGCCAGTGTTTTGAGGGAACCAGTATTCGTTCGCAGCAAAGTACCAAAAAAAAACTTCGTTTTTGGAACATGAACTTAATTCAAAATTTTGAAATTATGAATTTTGAACTGAAGTAGTTCATTTTGAAATCTGTGAATGGGACTTTAAACAAACACGGGTCATGTGACACGTCCGTCTGACAAACCAAAATAGATTGCGCAAGCAATAATAAATACCCGGAGATTAAAATACAAGGAGGGTACTGAATGTAGCGGAATAAAAAGTATGTTGCATAAAACAACCAAAAATCTGGCATTTGAACAAGGTCGGCAAGACTTTACATGCACTTGATATTTGCAAGGGGACTGTTTTAATACGTTAATAATCAGCATCTCTGGTGAATATTTTGTGTTTTTGTCATGTTATTAAATTATTCCGTGGTTTATAAAAGAAGCGTGCCTTCAGCAGTAAAATAATAAGAATATAAGAAGAAGAAAATACCACTGAAGCGTAGCGCTTTTGGTGTTTCGGGGGGAAAACTGTGGGTGTGTGGCCACCGTCACACCCTGACCCCAAATCTGTTGAGAGCCTGTGAAATGATCGTTGCTCACCCAGACCTGCACATTTGACTTAAAAGAATATGAAAATACATAGCTGTGTGGATTTGAAAAAATCTATATTGTCAAATGAAAGAAAACCCAAAACACCATGTGCTGGTTTTTGAAGTGTCATGTCTTCATACTGAGACCAAGAAGGAGGTGAGGAGGTTACTCTACTGGAACACTGTTGCCCCAACTCCTCCTCATCTTCCTCTTTTCCTTCCTCACTCTGTCTCTCTGAATCACATCCTTCAGGCATTTGCTTTCGTTCTTTCCGTCCCAACCAACAACAGCAGCTCGTTCTTTTGTCTGGGAAGCATATTTGTCCGCCGGGACGTCAGCCCGGATTATACTGAGTTGTGGTCCAATCTTGTTTTAGCTCTGACCTCCGGGCACCTGCACGCATCAGACATGCTGCCTCCAAAACGCTGTGCATCCATGTTGGAAAATGTTAGCAGACTTCACCCTCGGGCAAACATAATTGTCTCTATCCTCGAATCCTATGAAAAACTAATGAGATAGAAAGTGACGTCTTATTTAAAGCCACTGCCTCAAAGAATCTCACCTGCAGACTACAAAAACTGACTGAAAAATGTGGAATAGAGTACATTGATATACAGTGCTGTGGAAAAGTATTGGCACCCTTCTCAGATTCTTATATTTTTGCATAGTTCCCCACTTTAATGTTTAAAATCATCATAGAAATATCAGACACATGTAACCCAAATGTCCTTAAAATGCTGTTTGTAAAAGTAAAGTAATTATCCATTCCTTCATTCATCTTCCGTACCGCTTCTCCCCACTAGGGTTGCTGGCGTGCTGGAGCCTATACCAGCTGATTCTGGGTGAGAGGCGGGGTACACCCTGAACTGGTCGCCAGCCACTCGCAGGGCACATATAAACAGCAACCATTCGCACTCACGTTCACACCTACGGGCAATTTAGAGTCTTCAATGAACCTACCATGCATGTTTTTAGGATGTTGGAAGAAATCGGAGTACCCAGATGTGCTAACCAGTCGCCCACCGGGGCTACAAAAAGTAATTAGCCCCTTGTTAAATCATGAATCAATTGTGGCTAATCCCATTTTTGGGTAATTTTCACTGATCACACCCTAGCCTGATTACCTCCAGACCTGTTCAATCAAGAAATCACTTAAACAGAATCTGTCTTGACAAAACATCGAAAAAAGCTGCAACAAAATGACACGATCCAAAGGAATTCCAGAACAGTCGAGAAATAAATGAATTGACTAGCTATCAGTCTGAAATGGGTGATAAAAACCATTTCTAAAGATTTAGGATTCCAGCAAACGATAGGCAGGGCTATTATGCTCATGGAACAGTGGAGAACCTTCCTAGGAGTGGTGGGCCTACAAAGATGACCCCAGGAGAACAGCAATAAATCATCCAGGAGGCCAGAAAGGACAACTTCTAAAGAACTGCAGGCCTCCCTTGCCTCAGTTAAGGTCAGTGTTCATGACACTACAATAAGGAAGAGACTGGGAAATAAATGGCACCCATGGCAGAGTTCCAAGGCTAAAACCACTGCTGACAAAAAAAAGAACATAAATAAGATAAGAAAAACATCTGAATGATTCCCAAGACTTTTGGGAGAATATTATATGGACTGACGAGATGCAAGTGGAGTTTTTTCGGAAAGTGTGTGCCTCGTTATATCCGGCATAAATGTAGCACCGCATTTCAGAAAAAGAACATGCTACCAACAGTCAAACATGGTAGTGGTAGTGTGATGGTCTTGGGCCGCTTGCTCCTTCGGGACCCGGATGATTGATGGAACCATGAATTCTGTTCTGCGGTCCGCACTTGGCTTCTGCAGCAGCATAACGAGACAAAACACACCAGAATGGCTTAAAAAACAAAATGAAGGTTTTGGAGTGGTCTAGTCAAAGTCCAGACTTGAATCTCATTGAAATGCAGTGGCATGTCCTTAAAAAGGCGGTTCATGCTGGAAAAGCCTCCCTTTTTGCTGAATTCGGCAAGGAAGAGTGGGCCAAAATATCTCCACAGAGATGTGAAAGACTCGTTGCCAGTTACAGAAAACGCTCGATTTCAGTTGTTGCTGCTGAAGATGGACCAACCGGTTATTAGGTTTAGGGTTTGGTTATTACTTTTTCACACAGGGCCAGGTACCGGAATAGGTTTTTTCGTTAATAAATGAAATCACCATTTAAAAACTGAATTTGAAGTTATATTTGTCTAATATTTACATTTGTTTGATTTGTCTTAAACATTAAAGTGGGGAAACTATGCACAAATCTAAGAATTTGAGAAGGGCGCCAATACTTTTTCACAGCACTGTAAATTATATACATAGGCGGAAATAATTATTTTAAGCTTGCTCACTTAGAAAGATTTAACATTTTCAATGTTTATGATTATTTGTTGATGGAGGTAATAGACAGCGTATCAATCAAAAATGCATAACAACAGACATCATTAAACTTCAAATGTGTGTGGATGCCAAACTAATTTCTCCGGCTATACTCAGACAAATCTACAATAATGGTCTGTGGTCCACAGTAACAAAGAGAGAGTTTTATCAGGCAGCTTGAGACTCTCTCTCTAAAACTTAATAATCAGGTTTAGAAACCGCGAGGTAATATTGGACTGTGACCTGAATTTTAACAGCCACATTAAATCAATAACATCAGCAGTTTTATACCAATATAACAAAACAAAACATTGACACCTGCTGCTTCCCAAGCGTTCAACCGCCTTAAAGAACTGTTCACCAGTGCCCCTATCCTGAAACACCCTGACCCCTCTCTCCGGTTCGTGGTAGACACCTCGGAGACAGGAGCTGGAGCCCGAAACTTCACCCCTGTGCCTACATGTGCCGGCATCTGTCACCCGCCGAACGGAATTAATGAGTGAGTAATCGTGAGCTGTTGGCAATAATATGGGCCTTGGAGGAATGGAGGCACTAAGTGGAGTCATTCGGGAATCCTTTCATTATTTGGAAAGATCACAACAACCGCACTGCAAAGCGGCTAAACCACCCCATCAACCCGATTCCTGCAACAACACTTCTGGTGGCTCAGCCTGGCGAAAGATACCCGGGATTCGGTGCCCATCAGAAGAGAGCAATTCACAATATTCAAAAGCTCTTCTCTAAAAAAAAAATCGATACTTTTTTAAAATAATAGACATTGGGATTGGTTCTCAAGGTGTATTCACACCACGAAAGTTCTTTGGTCTGCTTGTTTGGGCCGAACCAAAAACAGAGTTGTTGTTTTTTTGTACATTTTGCAAGCAAACTGTAATCTGTAAACAAAGCCACGTGACGGTCGTTGCTCCCATGGGACAGAAATGAGAGGGTGGGACAAAGCACGGACACGGAAATGCACGCTGCATTTCTGTTCTGCAAATTCTTATTGAAACTGCAAAACTAATGGACTAAGTAACCTGACATGTACCGTTGTTGTTCCTGTGTTAAGTGTTCTGTCGAATCATGCTCTAACGCTTCGGTAACCATTGGTTTGGGCACGTGAATAAATGTTGACAATGGCAAGCAAATATGTTGACAATGATGCCAAGGAGCGCTATTGGAGAGTTGTTTGTCATTTTGAAGACTATCGTTATAAGCTATTGGGATATTGGCTCGTGGGGTCGGCTCGAGGCTGGTTCATATTCACGCCAAAAACCAACCGCACCGAGTCCGCTTGGAATGTCCGCCTCAAGGTCTCCGAACGCACCAGGAATCGTTTGTATTCACACCTGCACAAAGGGTCTGGATCAGGGGGTAAACTAACTGTGGTTCGTTGAAAGCAGATCAAACGTGGCAGGTGTGAACACACGCGATGACGCGAACTTTGCCAAGCATGTCAGCATCAACCAGGACAAAACTGTCCAGTGTTTCCTCAGTTAAAAACGGACACACAGATGTGTTTAAAACCATGTTACCACTGGGGAAAATATTATATCTGATAGTGTCCATCTTTCCTCTGAAGTGGATTGCAAAATCTTCACAGAGTCAAGTTGGGTTTACATGGAAGCTGTTTAAAAAAAAAAAAAAAACCAGTTAAATCAATGACTAATAGTGGAAAATACAAATGTGGGGTTATTTTTTCGCGGTTTGTGATTGTGTCTTGTTATAAGATTTAAGTTGGTTACAGAATATCTGATAAATGATCGTGGACTTTTTTTGTCCATATTTTGTGATATTGTTTTGCCAACATCAGTTCTCTACGGCGGGTTCATTTTTGTTGGTATGCTTTTTTGTTTTTAGTGGGGCAACCGAGTCCAGCCTTGCCCAAAGTCTGCTGTTAAAATCATCAACAAGAAAAAAGGTCAATTGGGTGGGGGGCATGAAGTTTGCAGCCACAGTTCGACACAGTTTGATTGTTTGATTGAGACGACAGGCCAACCATTTTTAGTGCTTTTCTGATTTGTTATGGTGATAAGCTTCTTCTATTCAATAAACACAAAAGTAGAAAGTTGTGAAACACGGGCACTGAGAAGCAAAGTGTAACACATTTGGAACGGGACAACCGAGAATGTCAACTAGGACCCTATTATCTCGAAGATGGGATGTTGCAGTCATGTGGAACATCATTTGACAGCCTAACAAGTGTGGTCCAAAACAAGTCCAGCCGACTGCCATATTTCAGCAGGCTAATGGGTTCTGGCCTTTTCCTCTGATGGAGAGGTGCCAATAAAGTCACACTGCAGGGAAGAATGAACCTCCCTTAGAAGAGCGTGTATGCGCATGACATCACATTAGGCGGAGGTCACTGCAATTGCACCCACTCAACATTCGGATTGTAGGAAAGTTTCTCATTTTTTATTGATGTTATTTAAAGCACCCAGCCATATGCATGATGTTATGTTGTCGGACTAAGCTTAGCTTTTGGCCATAGACGAAGTCCAAGAACCACAGCTTTCTGAAACTTCCATCCATCCATTTCCGTGCCACTTATCCTCACGTTGGCCCCATTTGCACAGACAGCAACGACTTCACCGTCGATTAGTCATCTTTGTTACAGCAAAAAAGAAAAGGTAGTGATTGTCAATGGTAACATATCCAATAAGATGACATTTGCTTTGTCATGTGCCATCTTGCCTCCAGAGTATTTTTTTCATTTTGTATTTCCTGCCCGATTCATTTGCTGCTCATGCTGTATTAATCCACCTCTTTTGATTGTTTTCTGTTCCATGACCAAACCCTGAAATCAGGGTTTAAGGCGGGGGTGTCCAAACATTTGCTTCCAAGGGCCACATAACAGAAAAATGAATGGATGCAAAGGCCACTTTGATATTTTTCACCTTTATTTACCTTGCTAAAAAACAATTCATCAGTCTAGGTAAAGATATGTGAAGCAACGCTCGAACCTTTATAAATATTCTATATAGCACAATTGTCAAACAAAACAAAACAAACCAAAAAATAATCATTTGTACCAGCATTACCAGATAACTAGCAACCCTTTATTGCTCAGTGACTGTTTTTTTTTTTGTCAATGTCTTTCTGTCTCCAAAGCGTTCTCCGTCAATTGACCGTCTGCCGTCGTACTTGAGCGGCTCCGACGACCGGAGACAAATTCCTTGTGGTTTTTTTGGACATAAAGATGATTCTGATACTGTGTACAGCTAGGTGAAGGCTAGCAAAAAGTCAAGAAGTTTTGTAATTCATATCTTTATTGTTGTAAGCGTTAAGGGACCTAAAAAGAAGTTATTTTATTCATTATATAAGCAATATTAATCATTTATCCCAATTTTATTCTGTCAAATATTGGCCTCAAAAAGTCCATATCGATCGGGCCCTAGTACGAAATCGGTAGTGCACTGGGTCATGAAACCTTTTAGCCAATGTGGCTAAACAGTATCAAAATCTCCTCGTCACACGTGTGTGTGGTTCACCGCAACGTCACGTGTGTTTACGTGGCCAAACCTTGAGCAACACTTTAGCCTTTGCTCGTCGCTGGGAAGTAACCCGATAAGCTTTAGCGATGTCGGCCCAATTAAAACTACCTAGCCATCGATCAGGAGGAGGGCCGAACGATTTGGGAGAATACTCTGTATTGCGAGGGTTTTTTGGGGTTTCTCTTAAAAACATATATTGTGCTTGCGATTTAGTGACGAATGGATATGAAGAACAAATGTTTATTTTACGATTGAAGTGGAAAAAGAACAACCTTCCACTCCAGCAGTAATTTAGCTTCATGTCTTGTAAAAATTTAATAGTGTATAAGGATGCTCTTGCCAGTGGCAGCCGAGTGGAGAGACGAAGCGGAGAGTGGCGCAAGTGCCGCTTTCCATCACCAGGATTTGGGTATCAAAGCGGTTCAAATGTTAAACGATATTCAATGTTAATTCATGTTCTTATCAATTCAAGTAAAAGTGTTGAGATGCCTCACTTGATATTTGATAATCATAGAGGATTACGTAGAATACATCCATCCATCCATTTTCAACACCGCTTTATCCTCACAAGGTTGGCGGGGCGCCGGAGCCTATCCCAGCTGACTTCGGGCGAAAGGCGGGGAACACCCTGAACTGGTCGCCAGTCAGTCGCAGGGCACACGTAGACACGGACAACCATTCGCACTCGCACACAGAATACAAGATATGTCAATCAAATACTGAATTTGAAGCACGATAAAACAGCTCTGATCCTGCCTGAAATCCCCACCGGTATCTTTGTGACCTTTTGTTGAGGGGGAAACTCGGGAGAATTGGAGTGAAACCGGTCAGAGTCCCAAACGTGGCAATGAAGACTGATTGACTAGCACTGCTGTCTATTCAGATCAAATCAAATGCCTGCAGAGAAAACCGAAACTATTTTGAGACGCTCCTGTGTGGATATCTGAGGTTTCTATAAGTCTGTCAAGAGCATTAGTGTCGGTCTGAGTGCAGCATATTAACTACAGTTTTAACTGCGCTATAATTAATCCTTGTCACGCTCATCTATAATTCATGGAGGTGTTTTTTCAGGGACTTGGAGGAGAGAGAGAGAGAGAGAGAGGAGCGTATTTGAATTGTACACTATATTAAGTACACGGTCGTTTGCAAGAGGGGGAATTAAACGCGAATGTTGAACTTTTTTCCTCATCTCGGTATTTTGCCTACCGCTGACCTCTGGGACAAATCGGCACAAAACACCAGGCAAGAACAATAGCGACTTAAAACGCGCACAAACAACATGACACCATTTAGAAGTTGCATAACGGGTACAAACAAATTCCTTCCCTCGTTTTCATAAATATTGAAGACATCCACAGCTTTGTTGTGAGTTATATTTGAAAAGCTCTTTGTTCCACATCAATCGGATGAATACAAATCTGCCACGACCCAAAACGGATGCCCTTTGAATGTCAAGGCTTCTAATTTGCCATGTGTGCTTTTCCAAACACGATGTGTCTGCATAGTTTGGTTTGTATTGTTGTATTTGTTTGTTTACAATATAACATTGACAAATTGAAAATGCAGCTTGCAGAAGTGTCACTGGTTAGATCTTCAGCTCTACAAGCCTCTTTCGTACTCATTTGATGTACGCATGTAGTTGCAAGCACAACATATTTGAACGATGAACGATATAGGCACGTGCACTATATTGCCAGAAGTATTTGCTTGCATCCCAGTCTTCATCTACAGGGTTTAATAATGACATGGGGCAGTTTTAACATGGTCAATTCATCATGGGAAGGTTTTCCCCAAGGTTGATGAGTGTGTTTGTGGGAATCTATGAGCACATTTGTGAGGTTACACACTGACCGACTGGCTCTCAGTCTCCGTTCTAATTCATCCCAAAGTGTTCTCTAGGGTTGAGGTCAGGAGGAAGAGACACCAGGGGTTGATTTCGAGCGGACAGTGTTCAGCGTGCGAGCTCACAAATCTGCTCCTGGAAGAATGGGCAAAGACTCACTCTTAAACTTTGTTGAAAGCCTTTCCACAAGAGCTGAAGCTGTTAACGGTTGTTAAAGGGTTGTCCAACGTCCTATGAAACCATATGGATTTGGAATGGGATATCACGTTTGGCGATATCGTGTCGTATGATTGGATGTATGTAGTATCTCAAATGGAGAATTCAATCATTCATTCTAATTCATTCACTTAAACCATCAGTTTGGAGATTCCGGGGCTCTAAAATGTGTCTTGAAGCGATCAAAAGTCATAACATTTGGCAGTCAACCTAGGGATTGATTGTCTTTTCCTATATTATTGTATCATAAATCACCCCCTGCTGATTTGTTTTCTTCCTGAAGGCACTGGGAGCAGATCAAACTTTAATCAGCATGGATGTTTTAAAGAATCACTCTCAGAAACGTTCCAACATCCTTCTGTTCGGCGTCACAGAGCCGTGAGTCACTCCAGTGAAGGAACTCAGTGAGGGATGAAAGCGGTATTAGTGCCGGTTAATTCGTCCTGACAGTTGGAAATGTTAAATCCTGCAGGGGGCTCAGCTTAGCTCGTTCACTCCCTGCCTAAGTAGGTTAAATACAAACCGGTGTGATCAATCTGTAGACACTAACTAAATCCACACAGCGTTGCCAAACACCAGCTGCATGTTCTTGGGAGGAGGCAACAGAAGAAAGTTAAACGTGTCAACGCACCAAAAATACTTTCGAGGGCCTTGGAGCGACTACCCACCGACGATGCAGAGCCAGACGCTTGGGAAATGAGGACGAAGGACGAAGGACGAAGCACCAAGCAGGACACCTGACGACTTGAAATGTCTCAACAGTACACGCTTATATTCTGAACAGTGCTCATCATATCAAAATGGTGGGCCCTTCCTCAAATTTGTATTCATTTAGGGACATTTTTTGGCAATGTATTCAATGGTCCACGAAACCGTATTTACCAACTTTCACACAGCATCGCCGCACTCATTTTGCCTTCATCCACTTGCGGATTAGAATGAAGACACAACGGTAGACAATTGTGCATTTCTAATAGAATACGTCCCAACAGTATCCCAACATTACCATTTATGATATATGACGATTTGAAATTTCGGTGGCGATTCTCACAAGAATCATAGAAGTCGACACACCTTATTTGCCCTTCGCGGGTCCACATAAGATCAAGTGGCAGGCCGGATCTGGCCCCCGGGCCTTGAGTTTGACTCCGGTGGAATAAGTAGTTATCTTCATTTTCAACAACCAACATTTTTGTATTAAGATATCAAAAAAAGAAAATACCTTCTCTCACACTGTTATCTTTAAGGGTACATCAGCTATCAAGACTGTCGCTGTCCAGGGCTCTATTTTTGGCGGGTTCGACCGGGTTTTGGTGGTTTTGCAGACGAACGCAAGCTGGCGCATTTAAAAGAGGTTCGGTCTGCACCGCTGTGGGCGTAAACACAGCAGATTTCAATCAGAGCCCATTCAAAGAAACAAAGGCCAGTTACACACGCCACCAATCCCACGCTGACAGCGTGTACCGCAACCTGAGCGCAAAGGTAACTGTTAAAGAGGGTTATTTATTCGAGCAATTCAGTGATGTCAGTAAGAATAGACTTGAGCTTAATTTTGGACGCAGCTCACGATGTTGGTCTTGCAACCTGCGAGCACGGTCAGATTTCCGGACGGAGCAGCCCCCGCAGCTGCTCTGCTGCATGAAATTACACAGAAAAGCACGCCGAGGAAATTTATGCTGCTGCCTCTTTGCGTTCACGCTGTGCGAGAGCAAGCTGAGCGTAAACTGATCACATCTGATCAGAGTCATGTTCAGGACGAGGCCAGCGGTGCATGGCTGTGTGTGCGTGTGTGTGTGTGTGCGTGTGTTTGCGCAAGCACATCTCTGTGTATCGGCCCATTCACGGAGCCATGTACTAATTTTATCCAGTTGTGGTCACAGCTCATTTTTGAATAATCTGACATGTTTTATCATCGGAATCTACCGCAGTTTTTCAGTTGTGAATACTTTACTCTCAGTTTACGTCACATTGAAAGAAATAGTCTCTTTTCTTTTTAATGAAAGGGAAACAATAACTATGTTATTTATAGCTATATACTGTATGGCTGTAGTTGATATACCACCCTGTACAATATCTTCCGTGCATTCGTATTTCATTTTGAAAGTTTCTCTTTCCCATGATGTTGACAGAGAGATCAAATGTCATCATATGTCTGCTTGGACGGCTGGGCAGCAATTTATTTAGCACAAACCATCAGGCCATCAGGCTAAATGCCCCAAACTGCCGGCTGCTCAAATTCATGTGGACATGTGAAGGAATTGAAGCAAACGAGAGCAGACCACACATGTTGAGCCTGTGGTTCTTATGATGTAGTATTGGGAAGATTACTTTGGAAATGTAGGTGGGTACAATTACAAGTTACCATGTTGAAAATAATTAGTTCATAGTAGTGTCACTATTTCAATTATTTTCTTCTTCTTTTGTCCCGTTGGGGGTCGCCCTTTCCCATGAGAGCCTATCTCCTGCATCCTCCTCTCGAACACCAGCTTCCCTCATGTCTTCCCTCACGACATCCGTCAAACTTCTCATTGGTTTTACGCTCGCGCTCTTGCCTGGCAGCTCCAACCTCATCATCCTTCTACCACTGTAGTAGCTGTCTCTCCTCTGGACGTGTCCAAACCACCAACTCTGCTCTCTCTAACTTTGTCTCCAAAGCATCCAACCTTGATCTGATCCTATCAAACCTGGTCACTCCTAGAAAGAACCTCAACATCTTCATTCCTCAGGCATTTTCTCACCTGCTGGAATTCCGTTAAAGAAGATGTTCAAAAACTCCACAGCTACCTCTCCTAGGTGATGCCATACCTCCACAGGTATGGCATCAGAACCAACTGCCTTTCTATTTTTCATTCTCTTTAGTGCCTTTCTAACTTTCCCCTCACTAATGATTGCCACTTCCTGGTCCACCACACTTGCCTCTTCTACTCTTCCTTCTAGCTCATTTTCCTTATTTGTCAACTCCTCAAAGTATTCTTTCCATCTATCTAGGACGCTACTTGTATCGGTCATTTCCATCTCTATCCTTAATCACCGTAACCTGCTGCACATCCTTCCCATCTCTATCCCTCTGTCTGGCCAGCCTGTATAGATCCTTTTCTCCTTCTTTAGTTTCCAACCCGGCATACATGTCATCATATGCCTCTTGTTTGGCCTTTGCCATCTCTACCTTTGCTCTACGTCACATCTCCATGTATTCCTTTCCTCTCTCCTCGGTCCTCTCAGTGGCCCACTTCTTCTGAGCTAACCTCTTTCCTTATATGATTTCCCGTGCGTTGATGTTCCCCCACCAAGTCTTCTTCTTCCTTTTCCTACCAGAAGATACAGCAAGTACTCTTCTGCCTGCCTCTCTGATCACCTTGGCTATAGTGGTCCAGTCTTCTGGAAGCTCACCCTGAACTCCTCGCCAGCCAATCGCAGGGCACATATAAACAAACTACCATTCGCGCACACATTCACACCTAAGGGCAATTTAGAGTCTTCAATCAACCTACCATGCATGTTTTTGGGATGTGGGAGGAAACCGAAGTGCTCGGAGAAAACCCATGCAGGCACGGGAAGAACATGCAAACTTCACACGGGATTTGAACCCCGGTCCTCAGAACTGTGAGGCAGATGTGCTAACCAAATTTTTCACTTTCACGTTTGCATGTTCTTGCTGTGGGGGTGTTTTTCAGCTGCAGGGACAGGGAGACTGGTTGCAATCGAAGAAAAGATGAATGCGGCCAAGTACAGGGATATCCTGGACGAAAACCTTCTCCAGGGTGCTCAAGACCTCAGACTGGGCTGAAGGTTCACCTTCCAACAAGACAATGACCCTAAGAACACAGCTAAAATAACAAAGGAGCGGCTTCAGAACAACTCCGTGACTGTTCTTGAATGGCCCAGCCAGAGCCCTGACTTCAACCCAATTGAGCATCTCTGGAGAGAACTGAAAATGGCTGTCCGCCAAAGTTCACCATCCAACCTGACAGAACTGGAGAGGATCTGCAAGGAGCAATGGCAGAGGATCCCCAAATCCAGGTGTGACAAACTCATCCTTCCCAAAAAGACTCATGGCTGCACCCTTTTGAGCTCAAAAGGGTGCTTCGACTAAATACTGAGCAAAAGGGCTGAATACTTACGGCTGTGTGATATTTCATTTTTTCTTTTTTTAATAAATCTGCAAAAATGTCAACAATTCAGTTTTTTTCTGTCAATATGGGGAAAAGATGAAGTTAAATGATTTTAGCAAATGGCTGCAATATAACAAAGAGTGAAAAATTGAAGGGGATCTGAATACTTTCCGTAGCCACTGTGTGTGTGTGTGTGTGTGTTATGTACACGCACACACACACATGCAGCGCCTGAAATAAGTATTTATCGTCACCATTTTTCTCATTAAATATATTTCCAAAGGTGTTATCGGCATGAAAATGTTAGCAGATGTTGGGAGCAACCCGAGTAATCCATATTTATAAAGGAAGTCAAAGAAATCAGCTCAACAATTACTTTGCGATGGTCTTGAGACAGCTTTCTGCTCTGACCCATCACGAAATGCGTCTTGACTCACACCTTGGCAACGAGACCTCTTTGTAGGCCATCAATGAGGACTGAAGCAGCCTGAACCTGACAAGGGGCCGGATTGCTGCTTGATTGGTCCTAGATTTTTTTCCTGTTGTCTTGGCTTTCCGTGCCTTCTTGCGCCTCCCTTTCTTCATGTGTTCAATACTTTTTCCCCTGTGTCGTTTCACATCATGACACAAAACTTCATTTCTGATCTTATTTGCTCTACTTTCTTTGTATTTATGGATTACTTGGGTGGTTCGCAACAGCAGTAGCACCTTTGGAAATATATTTAGTGAGAAAAATAGTGATGTGTTAAATATTTCAGCTGCTGTACATGCCATGTTGTGTGTGTGTGTGTGTGTGTGTGACAATATTGCTTCCTATGACAACCAGGATAAGGGATGGCATCAATGTTCCATAAAAAAATGATAAAGATGAAACTGTGTGATGATCTGTGTTTTGGTTGACTTTGTTTTGATGAGATTTAGTCGGTGTCATGTTTTGTCTGCTCATTTGGGTTTTGTTTTTACCTGTTCTCGTCAGCCAGCTACCTTGTGTCAACCAATCAGCTCCCACCCTCCACTCGTGTCTTGTCCAGGTGTTCCTCGTTGTCTCCTCCGTTTGTTTGTATTTAGCTCCGTGGTTTCTTTCAGTTCTTGTCGGATCATTGTCATTTGTAGTCTGTTGGCTCGCTTGGGCAATAAAAAAGGCCGGAGCGACGCGCTCTGTGTCAGCTCTTGTCTCACCCGACCAATTTACCGACGATTGGCCCAGGCAGAACGTCCGCCTCACCACGAGGTGACGAGGACACAGCGGGGCATCCCCGACTGCAAGCGCTCCGAGCTACCCTGTTTGTGGGCCTGAGCTCGCCCCGAGAGAACGGAAGCGGGCACAACGCGCCCGTTCCGAACATCTTGCGAGTCGAGACACCCGGGCTCCGGCCGTCCTGCCTGGGAACCTTTTGGGCTCCTTTTTTGCTTTTTCTTCTTCCTTTCCGCCTAATCCACCTGTTCCCGGTGCGGACCGGGCCGGCCGAACACAAGGAAGCTTGACCCGCCTGCCTCAAACGTGTTCAAGACACATAAATCCAACATTGCGGTCTACTAAAATGACAGATTTGGGTTTAAATTAACGAGAACAGGAATCCCCAGCAATATGCATTCGCTGCACGCTCATTCTACCAATCGGACATCACAAGTCACTTTCCTTTGCCAATGTTCGTCTGTACTTTGTCTGGTTTGTGTTTTTCTGTTCTTTCCGTAGATTCCCCATGTTAGATAATAACATTTTCCATAAAAGTCACTACCTGGCAGCACGGTGGCCGACCGGTTAGAGCGTCAGCCTCACAGTTCTGAGGACCCGGGTTCCGGCCCCGCCTGTGTGGAGTTGGCATGTTCTCCCCGTGCCTGCGTGGGCTTTCTCCGGGCACTCCGCTTTCCTCTCACATGCCAAAAACATGCATGGTCGGTTAATTGATTAACTCTAAATTGCCCGTAGGTGTGAATGTTTTTTTTTGTTTGTATGTGCCCTGCGATTGGCTGGCGACCGGTTCAGGGTGGACCCCGCCTCCTGCCCGATGACAGCTGGGAAAGGCTCCAGCACGCCACTTATCTAGGTTATATGAAGTGCTATCGTCCACATTTGTCATTAGGTCAACATGGTATCATATTTTTCACATGCTGTACACATATAATGCAACAAACACACGTTTTTATTTATTTATTTATTTATTTAATCCACTTTTTTTTTTTTTGTTAGCGGAAACATCCAAGGGTCCTGTTGATGCATTCCTTCAAAATTAAGAAAAGTAATCAAAATGTAATCAGTTGTATTCCTTTGGGGAAATAATTGAAATAGTCACACTACTGTTATTATTACTAGACACTCCACTAAACTACTTAAGTGTGCAGTGAGCAGTTTGGGGTATCGGTGTCTTGCCGAGGGCTGAGGGCCACCACAGCCGTGGGTCCGGGGGATGTTGAGGATGGATGGTACGCTTGCCACATCCTCTCAAGCTCTGTCAAGCTTACAGTGTTTTTCGCCAACATTCGACTGCCGGTCGGTGACGTGAACCAGGGTCCCCGTGGTGGCAGACGAGGATCTCCTGGCCACAGCTTTGCTTTGCGGGGTCCGGCGAGTGCTGTGTTATGCCGTGAACTGCAAGTGTTAAAAAAGACACTGACTTCTGATTGGTCGTGGACGCTTCTCTAATCAGGGTCCAATCATAATCGTCGTTTTCAGTCTGTGGAGTTTGTCTGTCAGTCTCTCAATTCAACATGACAAATTCCCAACGACAGACTGACTGACTTCCATGAGAGTGTGTGTGATGGCGACATACTCTCAGTGTTGATTTGTTCCACTGTCTGTACCTTCAGATTATTATTTGCCAGAAGGCTTACACACAAAACACACAAAACACACACACACACACACACACACATAAACACATGAATAATTCATGAATTTGGTAGGCACAAATTTACATTAATCCTGTCATTAAGAGACAAACAGAGGGGGAAAATACATATGTTAGACTTAACTTTTTGGGTTTCCCAGTCTTTTAAGCATGGCATTTTTTGTCAAATGATTGTAAAAGTGCTTTGGGTTCCAATTGATTTTTTTGAATTAGTTTTTGTTTTAAAATTGGGGTACACATTAAAATTGCCAATCATTTAGCCATCACGCAAACGAAGTGAAATGTTAATTGGAGCGTGACCAAACTAACAGTCTGATGGTCCACAGAGAAAACACAGGGCGGTTATGCTTGCTGATAGGGTCTCAGCCGGTGAGCTCTTTTTTTAGCTGATCAAGATTTCAAAAATGTTGTTTGCGGACATAGGGATGGTTTTGGTAACCATTTTCTACCGCTTATCCGAGGTCGGGTCGCGGGAGGCCGCCCAGACTTCCCTCTTCCCAGCCACTTCATCCAGCTCTTCCGGGGGGGGGATCCCGAGGCGTTCCCAAGCCACCCGAAAGGCGTAGTCTCTCCAGCGTGTCCCGGGTCGTCCCCGGGGTCTCCTCCCGGTGGGACGTGCCCGGAACACCTCACCGGGGAGGCGTCCGGGAGGCATCCGAATCGGACGCCCCAGCCACCTCATCTGGCTCCTCTCGATGTGAAGGAGTAACGGCTCTACTCTGAGATCCTCCCGGATGACCGAGCTTCTCACCGACCGACACCCTGCGGAGGAAACTCATTTCGGCCGCTTTCGGTCACGACCCACAGCTCGTGACCATAGGTGAGGGTAGGAACGTAGGTCGACCGGTAAATTGAGACCTTCGCCTTTCGGCTTAGCTCCTTCTTCACCACAACGGACCGATACAAAGTCCGCATCACTGCAGACGCCGCACCGATCCGCCTGTCGATCTCCCGTTCCATTCTTCCCTCACTTGTGAACAAGACCCCAAGACACTTGAACTCCTCCACTTGGGGAAGGATCTCATCCCCGACCCGGAGAGGGCACTCCACCCTTTTTCGACTGAGGATTTGGAGGTGCTGATTCTCATCCCAGCCGCTTCACACTCGGCCGCAAACTGCTCCAGTTAGAGTTGGAGATCACAGCCTGATGAAGCCAACGGAACCACATCATCTGCAAAAAGCAGAGAAGCAATACTGAGGCCACCAAACCGGACCTCCTCTACGCCTCGGCTGCGCCTAGAAATTCTGTCCATCAAAGTTATTGAAAAGAATTGGTGACAAAGGGCATTCTTGGCTCTCTAGCACCCCTGAATAGACCTTACCAGGGAGGTCTCTTCTCCCGAGTGTCCAAGACATGCGGGCGCAGGTCAGATGACACGACCACAAAGTCGATCATCGAACGGCGACCTATGGCGTCCCGGTGCCGAGTGCGCGTGTAGAAACCTTTATGCTTGAGCACGGTGTTCGTTATGGACAATCCGTGCCGAGCACAGAAGTCCAATAACAGAACAGCGCTTGAGTTCTGGTCCATAGTTTGTCATCATCATAAGGGGTCTTTGAGCCATGCTTCGCCTGGTCCCTCACCTCGGGCCTGTTTGTCATGGGTGACCCTGCCGGGGGCATAAAGGCCCTGACGACGTAGCTCCTAGGATCATTGGGACACACAAACCCCTCCACCGCGATAAGGTGACGGCTTCCAGGAGGGGGGTTGGTAATGTCTCATAAAAATGTAATCCATCATGTTACCAACTTATTAAATGGTGCTTTTAAAAACACAACAACATGCTTGTGAAGACAAACTCATTTATCCCAACGGAAACAATCGAAAGAATGAGCAGCTGCCCATTTGGCCCATATCACAAAGCGCCACTGTGTCCCCTGTCTACAGTGTAGCCACTCTATGACGGAAGAAAACAACGGCGCTTCAGCTTTTTGAGGAACATTTTGGGCAGATGTTGTCCGATGTTGCAATGTTGTTCTATTTACAAATGATACGACCTTTAGGATGCTCTATACTCTGATTAATCACTGAGACGCAGCGGGATGGCACACAAGGGTATGCTTAAAGCTGATTGGATGATTGACAAACATGAAGTAGGAACATACAAACAAGGGAAACTACTCAAATATTTAATGAGAAAAGATCCTTCCAAACAGGACTGTTGTTGAATTAACAGCAACAGAGTAAACAAAGGAAGGTCTCGGAAGGAAGTGAATTGTTTAATCAACGTATGTCCGAAGGGAGCGAATATTTTAACTAACCTACATATTGACAGAGACGCATGCTGTTTGTTTGGTGGCTACTTCGAACAAGTAAAGATGTTTCACAGGAAGTCTATTATTCTATTATTTTAGCCTTTTCATATATTTTGAAAAAATATATGATGACATTTTGGGCATCGTCAAAACACATGCTGCAAATCATGACATTTCCTTGTATTGATACATAATATATAACATATTTTTCTGACAACAAATTATGATGGCAATAATGCAAGTACTCATATCAGTCAAATGAATTGATTTTCAAGAGGAAATTCAGTGGGCCGTGCCTTGACCGTTATTGATCAAATGACACGAAAATACTCCTTTCGTGTTGATTTGCCTAATTCCATTCAAAAAGTTCAACTTTCGTAGATTATACATTCAGGGACCACAACTGAAACAATTTCAAGTCTTTCTTTTATTGTATTTCTTTATTTTGAATGAGAATACTGTCAAGAAAGCAGCCCAAATTTTGCAGGCCATAAATGTTTTACACTGCGTGTCATCTGCGAAAGTCAAAGCACCTGCACACCTTTCCCCAGGTGTCATTCAATTTATCGTCTATTCAAATTGGAACGCCATGTCAACAATCTTGTTCTCTTTAAATTCACAAGTAATGTAAATACCTGCCTGTCCATTTGCATGCAGTACACACACACACACACATATACATATAATGATGTGTATATTTTTTTGCACTGACTGGTTAAATCCACCATAGCAACTAGATACAATTCAACATATGAAACCTTAGGGGACTAACAAGCATTTTTTTTTTTTAGTAACATTTAGTAACACACCAGTGAATGCCTCCTTTAGGTGCTCAGAATATGCGATCCTCTGTGACCATGTGTCAAAGTCAGACCGCCTGTTTCTTATAAGCTTTCAGGACAGGAAAGGAAGGAATTAAAGTGTCAGACATGACTCAAACCAACAACACACACCTCAGCTGTGTAAATGCAGAAAAACCATGTTGCTATGGTTACGGCGTGTCACGGTGACGCTCTTTAACCCCAGAGGAGTGAGGTCACAAGGCCTCCACCCTGTGTGCGTCAGGGTGATGTCAACGGTCGGAAATTTGTTTACGGAGCTCATGAAAAACTCCAAAGTCATCTGGTTGAGCCGCATTGAATAATCATGTTTGTTGCTCACCTGCAGGTTGTTTTTGAGGTTTTGCACACATTTCAAACAGTGTAAAACTATTGATGGTTTCAGACTTCTCTTGAGTGGAAAGAAACAACGTTCAAAATAATCTAATAGAAGTGAGTTTAGACCAGTGTCCCACTTGGAGCTGTTCTAGGGGTCTCCGTTCAGGGTAATTCCTGGAAAAGATGAATTTCACTTCAAAGAGGAGCAACCGTGGCTTGTGATGATGCAATCTTTGTTATTCTAACGTCCGATTGTTATTGTCAGTGGCCTGCAGCAACACAAAAGGATTACTGAACTATTCAAGTATGGCTGTTAGCCGTAACGAGAATCCCAAACACGAACGGAGTAACAAAACCGAACAAGACAAAAGGGCAATGCTGCGAGTGAAATACTGGCAAGGTGGTGGACAGAGCCGCGGCTGGAAAGGAGACACCAATAACAGTAGTATTCCAAAAATGGACCAGAAACCGAAGTCACAGATTGGGTTCCTGTTAAACAGGGACAGGCAAAAAAACAGTCAGCGCAATGGAAGGTAAATGGGAAAAACAATACAAGAGACACGAACAGTCACGAGACAAATGGAGGTAAACAATTGCGGGAGGCCAACATCTCAAAATGGAAACCAGGTGGGAAACAAGGAGACTCCGCCCACCAATGCTCACCCAGGCAACTGGGACACAAAAAACACACACACTCAAAACCAAACACCGCAGAATATGCTTTTCATTTTTGTATTGATTCAAATACAACATCTTGCAGTAAGTAGTATCTGAATTTTTAAAGAGCTCCTATCTTTGTGCCCTACCGTACTTTATTTGGTACTCTCTTGTTTTTAGTGGAATAATTGAAAATATCGATCAATATTATATATAACTTGTTGAGGGAGTTTTTTATTTTGAATGAATGGTCCCAAAAATTCAAAGAAGAAGATCAACACACTCCAGGGCTTGTTGAACTCAAGTTTTGTGTGATATTGTGACATCGTGTTTCTTCGTTGAGATTTTCTTGAGTTTGGAGTCATATTTGCACTTTTCAAGAAAATCCTTTTTTGTCATATTTTGAAAACTGTCACTGTGACCTGACAGTAATAAGTCAAATGATCTGTGATCTGCACTCCTCGGTCACATCTTTTACCTCTAATTTGACTTTTAATTCGATTTTTAAGTAACCACGACCCCCGACACTTCTGCACTCGCGGGCACACAGCCTTGACCTCGTGGTGACAGGTTACCATGGGCTTCGGGAGATTTACTGAAACTATGGTGGGCTATCCACCGCCAAAAGATCAAAATCTGTCCATCCCTTGTTTGCCAACAAGAGGGCGAAACTAGCAAACAGGAGCAGAACTAAAAAGCTACAAAAGGAGTTGAGACAAAACAGGGTTGAACGTGCAGCAGGAGTTGCCTTTCAGAGGGAACGCAGGATGCTGAAAGGATTCAGAAACAATGCATAAGTAGCAACATCAAATCGTGTTACTATTTGTGGATGGGGGGCAGGTGAGGACATGCAATAAATAACCAAGACAACAAGATGAGAGAGGACAGAAAAGGGCAGGACAGGACAGGACAGGATGTGGGACCACTGCCCCCAAAAGTAAAACTTCAAACTGATAGCATTTAGTGTTATAGTAACACTCCATGAGGAATAAGTCATGCTACCAATGTAACATCTGTGGCCGTTGATGTTCAGTGCAAGTCTCATGCAGGTTAGTTAGGGGTGTGGCTTTGGTCGGAGACCCGGGGGCAATTAGTGAAGTGACGCTAGGTTCAAATCTTGATAGCAGTTTTAACATTCCCTCTTTAAATAGTAACATTCATGTTTATCACCTTGGATTGTTTTATAAATACAGTTTGAAAATCAATGATGTATGACGCACATTCATATATGGAGTTAAATATCATTTCACTCCAAATACCGTAATTTCTCGTGTATACTGCGCAGCCATGTATAATACGCACCCCCAGTTGACCTCAAAATTCTGGAAAACCCTTCTACCTATGAATAATGCCTTTTTACAACTTATGATTTTGCTTCTACCCATATGATCAAAACATGAAGTATTATCTGTATTGTTAGTTTTTTTTCAAAGAATTATTCTGAAGTTGAGCACTTTTTTTAATTTACTTGCTCGCATTTTGAAACTCACAGCCCTACTTTGATTTAGTAAATTAGAAAACACAGTTGTGCTCATATGTTTGATTTCCCAGGCAGAATTTGTAAGATGGGTGCAATTCTTGAAAGAAAACACGAAGGACCAGGCGAAACACTTCATTTTATTTGAATGGGATTCAACTTAAACGGTCAAGCATTTCAGAAAAGCATCATCATGAATCAAAACATAACCATAAAGAAATGAATGATGGTTGTTGTTCAGTCATCAGTCATATTAACAACAATATTTCACAAATTCTGCCAGGGTATGTAAACTTATGAGCACATATATGCGCATATACGCAGTCATACGTACCCCTGTCATATTGGAATGAAAGTGTACAGCTTTTTCATAAGCACTAGATGGCGGCATACAATTATAAAATGTGAACGTTTTTTCCATTTGCCCCTATACCCATGTATTATGCGCACAATTGACTTTTGACAATTTGGGGGGGGGGGGGGGGGGGGTGCATTATACACGAGAAATTACGGTAGGTGCAAATTTAGGCGCATAGTTTCCAAATGTTTTAAATCTATCTTAGTTCGATTTTCTAGGTTCCACTGTGGACAACATAAAAACTCACCCTTGTGTAAGATCCATCCAATGGATACTGAGACTGGTAGAAGGGCTAAAAGATCCTAACAGATCTTGAGAATTTCTAGGAAGCCCTGCAAAATGGTTCAGATCATTGAGTCAGTGACAAAACAGTGGAAATACATCCGCTTGACGACTACTGACATCACATTTTTGTTCACAGAAAAGGAGCAGTTTCCACATGAATTGCTATTTAGTGCACGACTGATGCGTCTGTCGAACTCTATTCAGAACAAAATTATAAAGTATTCCCATAGCACGAATTGACTTTTTATTTTTTGCATGGATCAGGACTGTATTTAACATGAAAAAATAGGGGGGGGGGGGGGGGGGGAATGAAAGCTTCTCAATGAGTAAGGATGCCCAAATTAGTACGCACAGCAAGTAATTTCAACAAGTCTAAAGTCATTTAGCAATGGATGAGGCCTTTGAACTTTGAACTTTTTCACCTAACCCTAACCCATGTGTACGACGTGCATGTCCACTGCTCAGTAGCACCTCGGCAGCAACCAGAGTGCTTCATTCGCCCTCTCAACTCTTGTTTTCTTCCTGAGGTTTGAACCCACAGCTTGAGCTCAAGTGTGTTCGCCCCCCCACACCCCTCCCCCAACCCCCCCCCTATTTTGCATTTTGCTGCTGTTTCTGTGGAAGTAGCCGATTATTGGCAGAGAGATCAGACAGTGTTATAGATCTGATCAATGCTGCCAGGCACATATTTTGGATAATGGCTGTGTTTTTATTTATATCCATCATCATTTGTTCGCTAACCTCCACTTACTAGCAATCCTGGGCTCTGCGCTCCAGGCTGAATACTGGGAGTCCAAAGTGAAGAGAATGAAAAGTGAAGTTGTGCGGTTTGTATCTGGGTCAGAGGATGAACAGATTCATCAGCATCCGATTTGCATCAGTCTGAATAGAAGAAAAGACGCGATAGAAGGAGGGAGATTGTGCATCATGAGTGAACAGTGATTTCCCTTGAAATGTACCATTTAGTGGTGTTAAGTGGCGTGTCGAAAAACGATGCTATGATATTATTTACAAGTCATTATGACTTGGATGTAAATAAGCAAATGGATTGATTCATTCACTGTTGCATGCATGAATTATGACAATTATGAAAACAAAGTAGCCAACATGCGTTGCAGCTTTGAACCGATGAAATGTTTTGAGCAAAACGATAAAGAGAAATGACACATGATGAAGCGCTTCATCTTTTAACGTTGTTCGCCTATTTGAACTCCTTCTAATCCTGTTCAATGCAATGCAAAAGCGTGCGACCTCCTGACCCCCTCAGTCTTCCATCCATCGTAATGATCTCTTGAGTTTCCCGAGAAGGAGCCACTCCCGGTCCGGGCGAGCCTGCACAGTGCAGTCGCATGGACTCTAGCCATAACAATATGTACGCCTGCTAACAACAAACATTGTTTTTCAAATGAACTTTCGTATATCAGTGTAGTCTCCGGCTGAATTTCTGATCGGAAGTGACAATGCACCCAGGCTACAAAAGCCAGTCAAAAACTGTCCCAAGAACCCAAACGTGATGCTTTTGCTCTGTGCCATCGCCATCGCAGGGCCGCATGATGACATCTGTGCTGACCGCAGCACCCCCGGCTCAACCCTGATACACTTCAAATCTATACACGCGCCGTATCCAAAGATCCTTGCTCTCACCCGCCCTTTCGCACACCGAACCGAGGGTTGGTTTGGGTTTTTTGGGGTGGCGGGCGTGCACCGCTTGAGAGTCCGGCCGGCCGCCCTTGAACGCGATCATCTCGTCATCAATCGATCGAAATGCTTCAGGGTTGAGTGCTGAAAGTATTTTGATTTATCATGATTTGCCTGAGTTCTCTGACCTTGACTATGTTGCACACGTCGCCTGATCTTTGACATTTGCACATTCGATCCCTACTTTTGATACTGTATATCCCATAGCTTTATCGATGTTATGATTTGTCTTTTGTAGCACCATTTCATTCCTCTGTATGTGTTATGCATATTGAAGAATTGACAATAAAAGCACCTCGAACCTTGAACATTGTAATAAGATGAATGAATGAATTGATTCCCAGCCAAAATAAAAGCTACTCCAGATAGATACGGTATTTTCAAAAACCACAAAGCCACAGTAATAGTATGAATTGAGCGATGCATGACGTCCAACGTAGCGGACACGTAATCAATTGCCATTTCCTCCCAACACAAACGAACACTTGGAACATTCAACATTCGAGTGCATGACTCCTTCGTTGTTACATGATGTCACCACCGGCATGGTTCTCCGAGAAAAGGAGGAATGGGCACATAGTCCTTTGTTGCCGTCTGATCCTTTTTCGTTGCCAGACGGTAGCAGTTTCTGGGACTTTGGCATCGAGGCGCGTGCCTACACGGCAGAAGAAAACAGCTTTCCGTTGTAGTGACAACTATGCATGTACAGTTTAAGTTTATGGACGCACAGTAAATGCGACAGGATGCTGACAGTTATTCTTCAAGTGTGCTACGCTCGCTCGCTCGCTCGCTCCAGGGGTACGTGAAAGAATCCCTGCCCAAGTACACTTCAGTTGTATTGAACTTTTGCAGTTCAGCTTTCCGATGTTTAGGCGCCGTGGTAACGTTGGAACTGTGCAAAATGTTACAGTGACCGACAGTAATGTTTGTTTCATGAACACGTCGACCTAATGCGCTATTGTATTTCAATGTTGTTCATGGCGGCGGTACTGGGAGCGCTCTGTATTCTGGGGGGAGGAGATATGACATGACACAATGTTTGAGTGCACTCACCGGCACATTTAATAATAGTAATAGTAATAATGGAACAGAAACTTTTACAAAGTGCTTTTGACAGAAGAAAAGCATGCATGGAATAATATGAAGTCCTAATAAAGCAAAGCTTGGCTCTGGGAAACAGATCAACTCATTTCAGATATTTGGAATTTCTTTCATGGGCACATTACACCCTACATCATATAATTAAGTCAATAATAAAAAGTATGTTCCTAAATTTGATTGTAGCCTACATCAAATTACAACCAAAAAAAACCCCCCAAAACTAAAATGTCATCTGCATTGAAATGCCTGTAATGCTGTACGCTGTAATGCTGTTGTTTAATTCAGTTGATTAGTTGTGGTGCAAAAAATGAATTCGGCACCAGTTTAGCGTGTACGAAAAGAAGCCATTGTTTTCAGGGGCGAGTGAGAGCAGAGATGCCGGGGGCGTCGCGTCGTCCGAGCAGCCGGCCCGCGGCCTCCAGTGACGACACAATAACCTTGACGCCACACCGTCGGGGAGGCCCGGCGAATCGACGTATTGTGTTTTGACTAGACCGGTTCACCTGGATCAGATTCATGCCGTGTGAGGTCAGTTCACCTGAGGGGAGGTCACAGAAGAAGTGAAGTCTGCCATCGAAGCCGGGGCTCGACTGCAAAAACACCAGAGCGGAAGGAAGGTCTCGCTTGTGGCTCTTGAGATCATGAGCGCAGAGTACAAAAGAAATTGTCTCATGTACAGGAGCTTCTCTTCTTATTGTTTTTCCAGAATGACATTGACGTTTGTTTGTTCAATGTACAGAAAATGAAGCAACCTCGGGAAATGCTCAGAAAACAAACATGGGTGAGAAGTGGACAATCATTGAATGAAAGCGGCAGTTGGCACTTCAAGATTCGAGGTTCTGTTGCTGGGTTTGAATTTTGGCACTGACTTTTCTGTGCGTGTTCTACCGGTGCTCGCGTGGTTTTCCTCCCTCCCGGTACTGCGGCTTACTCCCGCATTCCAGAAGACGCTCTGAATTATATGAATGTGAGTGTTTGTTGTTCTAAACGTGTTCCGTGTTTGACTGGTGACAATTCCAGGGTGTCCAAATTCAGCGGTGTCCCTGAGCAGATGGATGGATGGATGGATGGATGGATGGATGGGTTTGTTGGAGACCTCGTGATCAGTCCAGGGTGGACACGGTCTTTAAATGAAGGTCATTTAGATGGGAAAGACTCCAACTGTCCTTGTGGCACGGAATAATGTGTACAAAATATAAAAGTGGATAGACTTGTTTTGTTCATTGATTTCCCACGGCAGCACGACTGCTTCGCACATCTGCCTCGCAGTTCTGGGGGCCGGGGTTCAAATCCCCGGCCCCGCCTGTGTGGAGTTTGCACGTTCGCCCCGTGCCTGCGTGGGTTTCCTCCCACATCCCCAAAACACACCGCGGTAGCTTGATTGAAGACTCGAATGGCCCGTAGGTGTGAATGTGAGTGCAAATGGCTGTTTATCTATACGTGCCCTGCGATTGGCTGGCGACCAGTTCAGGGTGTACCCCGCCTGTCGCCCAAAGATAACTGAGATAGGCTCCGGCACGCCCGCGACACAGAAAATGGACGGATGATCCAAAAAATGTATTATTGTGACATTTGGCCGATCACCCGAGCGGGCTTCATCGGTTAGTTGGGCAGTTCTAGCCTGAGTTTTGGAGAGAAACCCAACTATTTATCCCCTAAATGTAACCCTATTGAAGAGAAACTTCTGCCTGCCACCCTTGTTAATATTCCATTCAGTTGTAACAATGGCGGTCGAGGGACGCGAAGGCCAAAATGCTAACGAATCAGCACCTCAGAGAGAAACGGCAAAAATGTACGTGTTATGGAAAGAGAAGACAGATGGTTGGAAAGAGGAGCGAGAGAGGCCATCTTCGCTAAAGTCGAGCAACCGCCTCGAAGCAGGAGAAGGCCTCCACGTCACGCTGCCGTTTTCGGGTCGACCGCCGATTCTGAAAAGTTAGCCTGTGTTGCGCCGTGGTTCGCGGTCGCGCATTCCTCCTCAGACGAGGCACAAAACACTTTCCCGACGCCCCGAAAAGTCCAGTTGCGATGGATTCGGTGCCCCGAGAACGGGTCCGATGGCATCCGCCCCACAGCAAATCCCGACATCACTTGTTTTCATACAAAATTCACATCTAGTGAGAGTTCTGCATGTAGACATATCTCGTAAGCTAAGAAAGGTGGCCGGACAGCACTTCCTTGCCTAGTCTGCAACGCGACCTGCTGTCCAAGTATGTCATTGCAATTGAATCAGAATCAGAATCAGAATCAGAATCGGAATGTATTTGCCGAGTATGTCCAAAAAACACACAAAGGAATTTGTCTCCGGTAGTCGGAGGCGCTCGAGTACGGCAACAGACGGTCCAATTGACAAAGAAAAAAGCAGTCACTGAGCAATAAAGGGTTGCTCGTTATCTGCTAATGCCAGTACAATTTCTTTGTTTTATTTTTTGACAATTGTGCAAAAGATGCAGAGTCCTCATTTGTTTCATTACAGTTACAGTATGTTAAAACAAGTACCTGTATGAACAGAAAGACCGTTTGTGACGCCAATCATTTCCATATCTTCTTTTCTTCCAGCTCAAGGAGAGAAAGACGATGCCGTGCATGAGGCAAGGCAAAGGAAAGCACTAATCCCAATCCATCCATTTTTCCAAAGCAGGATTGCGGGCGAGTTGAAGGCCATCCCAGCTGCGAGAGGTGATTAATAGACGGGGCGCACCCCGGACTGGGCGCAAGCCAACCACAGATGAAACGAAACAAACGCATCCAGAGACACACGTGGACACAATTGTCGGTGCATGAGAGCAAACCCCACACGAGTCACAGAACTAACAAAAGAAGTCATCAATACAAATGCAATGGCAATTAACCGATGAAAATCAAGACATTGCTCGTAAATTGCGGTTCGACAGAATTAGTGAAAAAAACCAAACTCATAAAAATGAATGGCACCCTTAAACACAATTGCTGCACAAACCTTTGAGGAAATCACTGCCATCAGACGGTTTGGGAGACTTTCAATGAGACTTCTGCCCCTCTCATTGTCAGCAGGTATTTGAAAGGCCCACTCTTCTTCTGTCTCAGGTTTGAAGGGTGCTTTCTCCAGGTGGCATCCTTCCGCTCCTTCCGCACATGTTCAATAGGAGGCCACTTCAGAATAGTCCATTGTTTTGTTCTCAGGCATTCTTGGGTGTTTTGCGTCACTCTCTTGTTGCAAGACCCACGACCTGCGACTGAGACCAAGCTTTCTGACACCGGGCAACACATTTCTCTCTCGAATAGCTCGCTAGTCTTGAGACCGCAGAGCAACCCCAGAGCATAACATAGCCTTCTCGCCATGTTTCACAGTAGGGCCTGCGTTCTTTTCTTGGCCTGCTTCATTTTGGCATCTGTGAACAGAGAGCTTATGTGCCTTGCCAAAAAGTTGCAGTTTTGTCTCATCTGTCCATAGGACGTTCTCCCAGAAGCTTTGTGGCTTGTCAACATGCAGTTGGGCAAATTCCAGTCTGGCTTTTTTATGATTTTTCAAACGACGACGGATGGTGCGATCTGGCACTGATGTACTTTGACCTTGGAGTTCCCCTTTAATTTTGGGCCACTTGTCCCGGGCTCTTTTGTTACCACTGCTCTTAGCCATCCCTCCGATGTCATACATTTTCCTTCTGTGGCTCCATCCAGGGAGGTTGGCCACAGCCCCGTGGACCTTAAAACTCTCAACAATATGTGCAACTGTCGTCACAGCGACATCAAGGTCTTATAACCTTTACTCTTAATACATATAGAGAAATATGTTTTTTTTTCTTTGAAAATGCTGAGGCGGGAAGGCTTGATGAAGTTAATAATGGCTAAATAGAGAATCAGGCTTAGTGAGGAAAAACTGGGAAACGCCAAATGCTTGTTTTTATTTTCTTTCAACATTTGCAATTAGTCCAAAGTCAGTCACTTAAGCCCGCTTTTATTTGTAGAAATACAACCTTTTCAAAAACAAAGTAAATAAAGGTAGCACCGATGTCTAGACTATAATATTAAGGGGGAAAGCTCAACACATTAGCAGGCACTGGGTTGCGCAATAGCGACAGGGGTACAGCGAGTCTGACTCGGTCCAATGTTCCACCTGACCTTAAATCCCAGGATTTGAATGGAATTTGTCAACACGAGGAGCTATACGTCACCGCTGAGTTGGTGTCGTGTGATGTGCAAAACGGCCGGCGTGACGTGAACAGTCGCTCGGGAAAACACGTTTGGGAAAACGGCAACGGCCCGCTCGCTCCATTTATGGTCGATGTTCTTTCTGCTGCCATGTGCAACAGCTCCACCTACTGTTCAAACGTCAGCGGCATATTTGTGTCATCCTTTCACTCGATGCCTTGGAGCGTGCGGTAGATGTGTTTTGGTAGAATGACATAACCCTCGTTGAAAGCGCTCGGTGCGTGGCGCGGCGTCCTGACCGTCTTGCAGGAGACCCTCAGGCTCTTGAGCTGCCTCTCCTGACGCCGACACTTTTGTTGGGTTGTTTTCAGCTTCTTCCTGAGGAGCTCCAGCTGCTCCTCCAGCTGCTGGATGCGCTTCTTCTGCCGCGCAGAGTCCTCCGCCGTGTAGTTATGGTCACAGGAGACCACCGCCGTGTCGCCGGGGGTGTCGGGCGCACTCCGCACAGGCTCGGACTCCACCTCCTCCACGACATCGTCGGAGGTCAGAGGAAAGGAAAGGGGGAAGTGGATCTCGGAGGGGAAGGGATCCTCCAGACACTCCTGCTGTCAGATCGGAACAAGAAAATCGAGATTTTGATCCAATTGTGCTCGGCGACTTTATTGGGTCATTAAGGGTCACACAATTCGTTCGTCTGTTCTTTTGCTCACAGGCTTCCTTCCCAATGATTGGTCGGGCTACGGGAAGCACACCAACGCCTCGCCAATTAAATAGCTGAGAGAGCCTTAGTATACAATGTGGACATTTTTCCCAATATTAAACTTCATACTTCATTTGATTTGATTTGTTACAATGAAAAAGATATACAATACAAGATCTATTTCCCTCTAATGAATTTACCTTGATGTCGAGGTTCAAGTCAAAGAGCGACGGCACGGCGTGGTCCTTCAGCACGCGGTTGTTGCATTCTCTCTTGAAGCAGTCTTTGGCGAAGTGCTGTGAGCAAATGTTGCTGTACTTTGTCGGCTTGAAATTGTTCCTCCTCATCGCCGCCACCCATTTATCGCAGATGTCCGGACGCGCGAGGGGAAACCTGAGTGAACAATGACAATTGCGCAACTGAATGAGAGCCAAGTGAATTCTGAATCCTGACCCAAAGTGGAGTTTGACACTGCCCGCAGTTACTCAAGTCATTTCCAGCGAGGCCCGCCGCAAGAGGCGTGCGTGCCCACTATTTTGGGCTGCCTCACCTGTGACGCCGAGTGCAGTTCTTGCAAGGGGTGAGCACAATGCAAAGAGCAAATGTTGCCCCACCGGGGTTCAGTGAATCTTTCAGAAAGCAACAGAACATATGACAGCGCCTAAAAGTGACACAAAAAACTGCAATTCAAAACTGCACAGTGCAGCGATTCCCCAAACACGAATGATCCCGTTTCACGCCAGTAGTCCAAAAGTGATGATTTGTTGACCCCCCCACCCCACAATAAACAATTTGTCAAGCGGTATTCAGTGACAGGGAGAACAATGAGCCGCTTTTCCGCTCGACAACTCGACAACTGCGTCCACCTGTTGCCATCCGGCCAAGATGCTTTTGGTGCTGCCTTAGTCGAGTGACGTCAAGCAACAACACTTGGTTCTTGGCGAGCCGCTGCAAATGCCCAAACCGTCAAAGGAAGAAAACCAAGGCAATTGGACTGCAAATTGGCGAGTTGCGGGGAACCAAAACATCATTGCGGCAAAAGCCGCGATTCGGTGCGTGTATGAAGTTGCAAATACGACGTCTAGTTTTCGCGACGTTCCAATGACATCAAGTGATCCTTCTTTTGTGAGAAAACGGTGAAGAGCGCCCGTCGTTGTGCACAGTAAGTTCCCGAGGTGTCTCCCTAATGTTGCTAATGCTAATACTCAACTCACTTGTGGAAGGAGATCTCTTTATCTTTGTGATAACGGTTTTTACAGCCGTAAGCAGAGCAAGTCTGCACCATAGCTGAGCAGCTGCCGTCCGATCTGACAGGCGCAAGTCCGCTCGTGCTGCGTGTTGACGATATTAGCGCACTGCGCCACGACGCTAACCTTTTCCTCCGCGCGCTTCACTCGCTGCCACTAACAAAGATGGCGGCCGCAGCGTAATGAGGTTGTAGTCACGTGCAAGCGTTGCCCGACCCGATTGGCTATTACGTCCCCCTGACACCCAATGGATTGCCTTCAAAGCGAGATTCAGCCAATCAAATAGTGACGTCACAAGAGTGTTTGTTGCCATTTATATTTCTGAGGCGAATTCACGTAACAGTGTATTTTATGTTGATTTGGTTGTGAGTGTCTTTTCTCCGCGCATTACTGTATTATAAAAATGTAGAGTACTACGAGTCCTCTCTGTGAAGTGCATTCACGAAAATGTCGGTCCTTTTTCCTTAAGTCAAGAAAGATAGCTCAGTTGATTTGACATTAAAAGTACAATGAGATTTTTTTGGGGGGGGGGAATTCCAATAACACATTTTCTTTTTCAAACGCTCACTTTACTGATACTCTATTGTATTGTGTGAGAATACGGTAAACGCGATAAACATGTCTGGGTCATGAAACAGACATTTTATTCATCATGAAGCTGATTTTAGAAAGCAGGCCGGTTCTCAAAGTTTTATACAGAACGAAAAGCCACCAGAAACACACTCAGAAAACATATACACAGCACTGATAGTACATGGGACAAAAGGAATAAAACACAATAAAAGGCCTCAAAATCTTCGGACTGAAAAACACTGACGTTGCCGACGAATGAAAACATTTCGTTTATCTCGAACCGACATGTGCTGTATTTTTGACATTGGGCAGATAAATCAAAAGTTGACCACTTTTGCACGGTGGGTAAAATAGAGCAAAGTGAGATCAAACTCAAATGTCATTCGTGTAAAGAACAATGGGACATTTGTGAAAAGAGAAAGTACTGGTTGTTTGCCTTATGCCGTAGGCACGCAAATACATTATCATCGACCACAGCGATGCAAAATGCATTGAAGCCAAACATTTTTGGAGCCAAAAAAAAAAAGCCAAAGCTGACATTTATTGGACATGGAAGAAAGCAATTACATTCAGTGGTTTGGGTTTGTTTGTGTTTTTTTTTCTCCCAATCATGGATGTGTGTGTCTGAGACTCATTCGGGTTCTAAAAAGTGGCCACGGGACTGAGAGTTTATTTGAATCTTTTATAGAAGTCCGATAAATGTCTGCAATAAGTAACATTGTCTGCTGGCCTTCCAGTCCAAAGCATTCGTTGCCAATCAACGTCTGTCAAAAACGGAACAGAAACAAGTTCCTTCCGGCTGTTCCAGAAGAACAGAAGAAAAAAGGATGCTCCTCTTTAGGACTCTGCAAAAAAGAGCAGCGCCACATGTCAAATTCTGATTAATAAGCTTGTGGAAAAATACGCGTACATTGCAGGCCTACTCATTGATTTTTTTTTTGGAACACATATTCAAGCAACGAAAGACAAACATTTTGTCAAAGAAGTGTATTGAATTTCTCTTAATACTGCATGTTGCCACACACAAACACACAAAAGAGGAGCTCTGTGATTGGCTTGTTCGGAGTCATGATCACGGACATGGTATGGTCTCTTATCTTACTTGCCGCCCAGCAAAAGAACACAAGGCTTCTTCGTTTACACTGACGACGCATTAGGAGAGGTTACGAGAAGGCGACACTTCAGTACTCTGGTACTGTAAATCCTCACAAGCCGATTCCTTAAAAGTGAATGCTGATTTACAGGCATTTCACTTTTGGGCAATCTTCAGCCCGAAAGTTAACAAAAAATCAAATGTCATGGTTACCGCAGATACAGCAAACCCAGCAAACCTTATGGTGACCGAATATGCGTTTGAAGTGCGGGGTTTAACGTAAATGAAGCCGACGTGTCTTCAAGGAGGTTAATAAGATAGCAGCAATTGAAAGAACAGCACAGTTATGAACAAACCACTTAAGCTTCCGTAAAGTTCAGCTCATTTTGATTCCAAAATTGGGAATCAACTAGATATGAATATTTCCAAATTAAAATTTTCACAAAACCCTGAAACGCGATGTCAGCGCAGTTCTGGGAGTCTGGTTTGGTGAAAGCAGACATAATGCAAAATATTGTAGTTTTAGCACTTTGAGGGAAGGAGGAGCAAGGGATGTTTAAAAAAAAACAACTACTTTTTTGGAGCATACAATTGTGTCTATTTTTCCAAAAGTAACAGTGTGCACTTGAACATTTGCATAATATGTCCCCTTTATCTTCAAGCGATAACGTTGATAGTTCTACTGTCCTGGGAACAAGCAGCCTTTTTAATCTTTTCAATCGGGAGCATTTGCCCCGATGCAAATAGGATCGTTCTTATTTACAGAAAGATCATAATTTGGCTTGTTCATATGAACTACTGAAAGATTGGGGGGGGGAATATGACCGCAAAACCAGTTGACGAAAACAAGGAGACTCCTCAGTGTTCACTTTTAGGGTGCGATAGGCCTGAAACAACAAATCCGGTCCGACTTCAGGATCCACTGCTATTGCGGGATGAGCCGTGTCAGGTGCGTAAGGTTCTTCCGTAACTCGCTGATGCCAGTCTCGGGAGCAAGGGATCATCCATCATGAAAGCCTCCTGATTGCGTGTGGCTGCTGCTGCTGCTGCTGCTGCAGGAGGAGACAAAACGCCGTACAGAGTTCCATTTCAACTCCAAAATAAGACTGCAATATTTCCACATTCCAATTGCACATCTTGTAGCCTTCACTGCAGCCTCGAATCTATTCCTTCACCGCCTCTTCCTCTTTCTCCTCTTCTTCTTCTTTCTCTGCTCCATCTCCACCCGAAGCTTCAGCCTTGCCATTATTTCCTCCATCCTCCTCTCCGTGAGCCCCGTCTTCCACTTCTTTTGATTCGTCCTCAGGCTGAAAAAAACAACAACAACTTTGTATGACTGTGTTACTTTGGGTTGGTGCGCTATTGTCTTCAAAATAGAAAGTGACATTCTTCTAGTTGATCTTCTCGATATACAGATTACGTTCCTTTATCCTCGCTAGCAAGACAAATCAGCGCACTAGTAGAACAAAGAGGAGGGACTAGTGCAGTGGTGTCCAACGGTTGTTCCGCGGGCCAGAACCGGCCTGTCAGGGAGGGCCCGTGAATAAAAAAAACACATGAACTGCAATTTTTCAGTAACCGTAACTGCGGTTGCTAATTTTGTCCGCTGGAGGTTGCACTGACGACCGCTTAAATGATGAATTAGCACTTAAAATCTGGGGTCCCCAACCAGCGGGTGAAGGGTCATTTGGCATAAACCGCTTACCACTTAAAACAATGATTTAAGTGGTGAACGGTTCATAAAATGTTATCAGAATCAGAATCCTCTTTATTTGCCAAGTATGTCCAAAAAACACACAAGGAATTTGTCTCCGGTCGTCGGAGCCGCTCGAGTACGACAACAGACGATCAATTGACAGAAAACACTTTGGAGACAGAAAGACATTGACAAAAAAAAAAAACAGTCACTGAGCAATAAAGGGTTGCTAGTTATCTGGTAATGCCGGTACCTTTTTATTTTTTGGACAAAAAGACAAAAAGATGCAGAGTCCTCGAGCACTTAGAGCACTTCGAAAGACTATTCTCGCAATAGTCCGGTGCAATGAGCATCGTGCAAAGGGCGCCGAGACTTCAAGCGAGTCGTGCGATAATCTGGGACAATGTCGATTGTGCAAATGTTGCAGATGCTACTCCGGCATGAGTGGCCAGCATTGGTCAACAACAGATATGCAAATAGTGCAGCGTGGCGAGACAACTACAGTGAGTGCACGAGTAATGTACGAGTAAATTATTGTGTCATGTTCTTTACTAAAATATGTTCTAGAATAATCGCTACGCTGCAGCATACACAGCGAATTGAAGACGGCAACCAATGACGCTAACCATAGAACTGTTATTTTACAGGACATGAATATAGTACTATAGTAATATATGAATTAAGTGTATATGAATATATACACATCCTGATTCCTATATACACTAATACAATAATACAAATGATGATATCAGTAACAGCAGTATGTTGGATTTGAAGGAAAAGATCAACTACTACAAACAAAACTAAAACTATAAAAACACCGATATAACATACTGTACATATTAATGCATTTCTTGTCCCATATAATAATGGTTAATATTGATTTGACTACTTCCTCATATTTTGTAATGATCATTGATATTTATATTTGAACTGATGTTTGCGCATTTGTTTCAGCTCCACACTCCTCTGTTCCGTAGTCTCACACCGTTATTTGATATGCAGCTTTCTTCCTTAATTGTTCTTATTGTCGTCCTGCATTTTCGGATAAACTTTGGCTTATCTCTTCATTTATATTCTCTCTCTTTTTGCGGCGGCATCTACGAGATCTGCGGAGCACCCAGATGGATGTCGCGGTGACCATCACAATGGCGGCTGGTTTCCTCCACATCATGTACACGGGTGCTTCGGAAACGGCCAAACGGACGCCCAAGACAGGAAGAACTCAAGGATTACGGGCCACGCTGCAGATGTCATGAGGCCGTGCTAGGACGTCATCCTGCTTTTTCTTAAAATGTTCATACTCTAAATGGGTATCAACAATGAATTGCTGCCATTGCTTTTTGCATGTCAGTAAATAAGTTTGACTAAGTTATTTTTATCATTAACTGCAAAGACTCCAAGTTGAAATGTAATACAGTTTAATAAAATACTCAAAAAACACCACCAAGATACAAATTGGGCAAAACAAAGTTTCTCCCTGTAGCAAAGTATTGAACATTGTGCAAAAGTGTCAACATCAAATGCAAACTCCAAGAAAAGTGTGATCAATTTAACTCTCGAGGCCTCTTTGTACTCCCGACAACGGCCGCATCGCATCGCGTCGCGTCACGTGACCGCCGCATTGGGCCGCGCAGGCCCAAAGCGGCACTTGACGCCGCGGAGATCATCTCTCGTGATTGGTCTGTTTTAGTCGCGTGCTGCGATGACGTACTCCGCTTTCCCCTCGGTTGCGCATACCAGCGCCGCCGACTTCTCGATGGATTTTGCAGCATAATTAAACGTATCATCTGGTCATCGAGGTCCATTTGTTCTGGCAGACACTGTTCCACGGTCACCATTGTTGTTGCTCTGTTCCTTGTTACGGGAAGGAAAGTCAAAACGGCTGCCGGAATGGGCCATTAGATGCAGAGGAACCTCCGCCCTGTGGTGTCCTCGCCGATACCGGCCGTAGCGACGCCCCCGACTCGGAGGAGAACTGCGGCACATTTTCAAAACAGCGGTTGCGCTCGAGTATAAAGGCAAACTGCGCGCGGGATAGCCGCAGTGACGTCAGCGCGAGTATAAAGAAGCCTTTAAAGTTGATCCATCAGTCGAGCCTTCAGGGCCTCAAGCCCCTTGCTGGGCTGACTTCAGTTGAGCCAGCACGGAGGAATCGGTGGGCGTCATCTTGTTCCCGCTGACGCTTATGAGGCCGTGTGGGTGCCGGAGCCGGGGGGCAGGGTGACACCTGAAGGTCCGAGATTCTGTGCTCTTCTGACTTCTACCGTCGCGGACGTGCCAGCCACAGGAAAGACAACATCGCGATGCCCTCAGGTCAACCAGGAACAGCATCTGGTCCCTATTAAAGCCTTCATTTGCAAGCACGGCAGGAGAAGGTGAGGTGAAGGGATGGAGGGAGTATTCTCCTCCAAGCTCTCTACAACACATATGAGCAAGTGGCTATCAAACATTGTAATATAGACATCACTTTTGTTAACTTTCTTTTTTTTTTTTTTTTTTTTTTCTAACCTGTTGAGATGAGCTCCAGCTCCTCCTTAGCCATAACCAGCTTAACCACAGGAGTTAGTGCATTAGTTAGTTTGTAGCTGCATCGTGTGTTCTCTTGAACATACAGGCCAGGAAACATGTCCTCCTGTGGAGGTCCAAATACAGGCCAGTTTTGTTGTCCAACGAGACTGGAGGAAGAAAAGCTTTACATTACAACTATTTCCCACACTCATTTTGGTCATCAGAAATATTTTGGAATACAAATTCTGTACATCAGTTGAAACAATATTCAGAATGCGCATCCCTAGTCCAGAGGTCATTGACTGCTACACAGTACTTTTACTTTGGAAATGTTGCCACATAAACACAAATGAAAACGAAGCCACCAGGCTAGCGTTAGCACGGGCGGTACTGTAGCTCGCATATACCACATGAAAAAGGTATTTTGAACTCCAGCAATAACACCATATCATTATGCTGACCAATACTATGTACACGGCGGATCGAGCTTGACAAAAAACTATTCAGAAGTGATAAGAAAGGGATTATTACTACTTACTGTTTACACTCGGGCCAGCCGTCTTTGAAAGCCAACTCAGGGGTAGTGCGAAATCTCCGACTTTCCGAGTGGGAAATCCGACTTCAGAGGGCATTCCGTTTGAATTTCCGACTAGGAACTCGGAACTTCCGACTTGCGAGTTCAAACGGAACGCAGGCATAGACGTCGTAGATACGACGGGCCATGCCTACGGCCATGCTAAGCTAGTGGGTCAAAGTGTTGGCGCATTCCATGTAGCTATGCTAGTGGGGGCAAAGTTTCATTGCATTCCATGTTGGTGGCCGGCACATGGCGATGCTAAGCTAGTGGGTCAAAGTGTTGGCGCATTCCATGTAGCTATGCTAGTGGGGGCAAAGTTTCATTGCATTCCATGTTGGTGGCCGGCACATGGCGATGCTAAGCTAGTGGGTCAAAGTGTTGGCGCATTCCATGTAGCTATGCTAGTGGGGGCAAAGTTTCATTGCATTCCATGTTGGTGGCCGGCACATGGCGATGCTAAGCTAGTGGGTCAAAGTGTTGGCGCATTCCATGTAGCTATGCTAGTGGGGGCAAAGTTTCATTGCATTCCATGTTGGTGGCCGGCACGCGGCTTCAGTACTTTGACTTTCGGCAGAGTTGTTTTCTGGCACAAGTACCAGTACTTTTACTTAAGTGTTGAATACCAGTACTTTTGAAATGGGCGCCTGTCAGCGACGAGCTCGGGGAATTCTCCGTCACCGCCCTCGAGTGGTCGCTGCTCAGGCCCTAATAAATTAGAGGCACAACGTGGGACCAGAGAGGGATGATTTTTTTTTCCAAAAAGATCATTTGAGTAATATTCTACTGTCAGGCCACGAGGACAGTTTTAACATATATTGTTGTTGTTTTGGACCGCCAACTCCACCTGTAAGTATCTGAAGCTAGTGTGGGCCGACACCTCCGAATAAGGCCGCTACGGCTACTTGGCCCCTCCCCGCCGGATACCGAGGATATTGAACTTGGGCTTTCTGTCGCGTGAGGGCATAGGGGTCAAACTCAAGGCCCGGGGACCAGGTGCGGCCCGCCACGTCATCGTAGGTGGCTCGCGACTTCCGTCATGTTTGCTCAAATCTGTCATAACAATAAAGAACAATGTTGAGATGTTGCATGTTTCTGTTCTCCTCCAGTAACCTCAACAATACTTGAGCAAACTATTATCCCCGTCTTCTGGTTTCAAGAGTAGTTATCCCTCGATTGGTTGCGTAACGGTAATAATATGTTTGGGTGTGCAAAGCGAGTTTGTGCGATGGCGCCTTTCCCCATCCTCCCCAGGTGTATCACCTGTTTCACGCGGTTCCTCCGTCGGCTGGGAAGGCGGGCCTTCATCCTGCGGGACAGCGCCAGCAGCTTGTTGTGTCTCTGTCTCCTCTTCGCCTTCTCCTCCTCCTCTCTCCGCTTCTCATCCGCACGGTCCGAGTCCGAATCGTCGTGCCGCTGCACCCTGCACCGCTTCCTGGGCTGCACCATCCTCTTCGGCTGGGTCGTCGCCTCCTTCTCCCCCGCATCATGGCCGCCGCCGCCGCCGCCGTCGTCGTCGTCGTCGTCTCGCTCCTTCGCAGTGCTCGAGGACGAGGACGAGGACGAAGACGAGGACGTTTCGTCGCCTCCCAGAAAAGAGCGCTTTCTGCGGGTGACGGAGCGGCTGTCGTCGCTGGACGTGGCTCCGGACTCGCTCCTTTGCCACTCCTCCTGCTCGCTGTCCTCCTCCGGGGAGCTATGGAAGTCGGACTGGGAACCGGACGACGACGACGAAGAGGAGAAGGAGCCCTCGTCAGTGTCGTCCAGGATGGAGGCGGGCAGACCGATCTGCCGCTTCTTGGACAGGTCCGTCTTGGTTTTGCGCATCGAAGCGAACATTTTGCGCTTGTACAAGCGCTCCATGTTTGCGCTCGGGGCCTGACGCCAGTGACATGAAACAAAAACGACGAGGACGACAGAGTTGGAGCAGGCTAACCCGTCACCCGCGCATGGAGAAATGAACGCGCAGCTGTGCGCCGCATCGGGACTCTTAAAGCGGCGCAACCGTCCGCATTCGGTGGCTTGGCAAAAAGCGCAACCGAAAAGCAGCTGTCATCCGCTATTGCAGCTGGATTCAAGTCTGAAAGCGTCGCATTCCTTTGCTGCTAGCACTGTTTTTGTTGTGGCTCGCACTTCTTCTTCTTCGTTTTCTTCTTCGTCTTCGTCGTCTTCTTCTTCTTCGCCAAGAAGAAACTGCAGCAGAGTGCGCGAGTGCCCCCACGCAGGAGCTGCTCGCGGCCCGACGTGCGGGGACAAACCCATTCGTTCTCTGTAGAAGAGTACCTAGCCTACGTATGCCTTTCTGTGGCTCTTCCGGTCTCCATATCGCTGTCGCAACCTGCCGATGACTCTGTGAGACTTTTAAGCTCAGCGGATTCATAAATATCGGGACGTCAACACAATTCTCATCTTTTTCACCACAATGGATTTGAAATGAAACTCGAACTGCAGACTTGCGTTCCTTTTCCCCCCAAAAATGGAATAATATTAATTCCATAATTCTATTCAAAAAGCGAAACTTTCATTGATTATAAATTCAGGGCCCACAATTTAAACAATTCCAAGTATTTATTTGTTTATGTTTACACAGTTCACAGTATTCAAATCCTAATTCTAGTTCTGAAGCATTTGGCTAAATCTGAGCAGATCATTCTGCCAGAAACACTTCCGAATTTATCCTGCTGCTTGTGTCAGCAGTCACAGAATCCCCCCCCCCAAAAAAAATACAAAATACAAGGCAGCCAGTCCCTTTGACAGCCATACATGCCCACCCCATGACACGACCGCCACCATACTTCACCGATGAAATTGTATGTTTGGTGGTCTAGATTCAAAGCCCAAACCTCAGACCTTCGGGGCAAATATGCAACTCACGATGGCACCTTCCGTTACATTTATTGATGTACTGTAAATGTGTGGATTTACAGAAATGACCCAATGAAACGATATAACATGAAACTCGCCGTTTCTCTCTCTCTTCAAATTTCGAATTTTTGATTTGACATGAAGCCTTCTGGTTTTTTTTGCATTGCAGAAATATTCGGAACACGTGTAATGTTACAGGATAAGTACTTTCAAAATAGTAAACTACAAAAAAAAAAAAAAAACTGCCAAATGTCCACAGTGCTTTTCTACATAAAAAGGAAAACACTTTCAGGTCTGTAAAAAAAAAAAAAAAAAGTGTGGACTTTAATACTGTACTGACATGAATGTCAAAACAGGTTTGAATTGCATCATGAAACTGCTTACACTGACATCAGATTCCGGAATAATCTCTGCACGAACTCTATTAAGTCCCTCAAATGAAAGTCGGGGTTCGACTCAGGACTTCTGTGCAAGGAGCGTGCTCAGTTTGATCTTTCCGTCCATGGAGGCGGTCAGGCAGGTACCGCAGTCCAGCGCCGAGCACCAGTCAACTGTCACCACTGGAGCTTTGTGTCCGCCCAGGGACAGCACGCTCTCCAGAGCAGGTTCTCCATTTGTCAACTGGACGAAAGGGAGACCCATGAGACGCTTGATCCCATTAACATGTTTCAAATCACTATTCCAATCTCTGTTCAACAATAAAACCAAAATGAGAAAATACACACGAGAAACCTGGTGTTAAAAAAAAAGGTTTGCACATTAAATGAGACGTCCTCACTTTGCAAATGATGCCGCCAGAGCTCGAACAAGTCAGGACGTGTTGTCCTTCCGAGTCAAAGGTGAAGAGGCGACCCCGGGGAACCTGGACCTGAAGAAAAGTACAATTATATTTCTTTGCGGAAATCTTGGCCTCACCGTTCCAACACTTCTGAGGGGAGTGCGCATACTACAGTGGAGAAAGCCTTTTATTCATTTAGTTCCACCCGCTTACTGTATACCTGTTTATATCCGCTGTACCCCGACAGGACAAAAGGCCCGGTGGCGTCTTGAGGTAAAACCTGCTCCGACTGCTTTACTCCGCATCGATGAATGTTCCATTGGATGAACTGACGATACAAAAGCAACCCATATTCATACGCCTCATTCGAAAGCACAAGAGAGGTCGTCGAGGCGTGCTCGACAACGCTTGCACCTTGCCGTCTTCTCCGATGCTGAAGACGGTGTTTTCGTCATAGCTGAACTCGACACTGTAAACCTCTCCGTCATGTGCCCTCCAGCTCATGGCGCTCTCATACTGCTGCATGTCTACGGGCAAAGCGAGACAATTACCTTTGCAAATTCACACGACTCAGTGTCCCAAAATGTTCTGAATACTCTTTCAGCTCTTTCAGTTCCAAAAAACTCAAGTAAAAGCACATGGTTAATCACCAAAATGTGCACTTGAAAAATACTGACCAAAGAGTCTGATGACTCCATCCGCGGCTCCGGTTACCAGCAAGTTCCCATTGTGGTTGAAAGCCGTGCAGTTAATGGCTACTGGTTCCGGTTCTAAAGAGAACCTGAGCTGAGGGACGGACAGAACAATGATTATGCCAGAAGCCGCCCACGACAAATTGTCTTGTCCTCGTTGTCAACATGCCACCGGCGTCCGTCCGGTTGTCGGCACTGCGAAGCCGCTCCCACTACACGCTGGCAGCACTGTAGCAGTACTCGTTTTCTTTGAACGACTAAAATCCTTCAATAGCACACTTGGCTGTAATAACTTAAAAATACTGACAAAGTTTTATTACAGTGGTTTGTCTGCAACTACGAGTTGTATCTTCCTCGGATCAACGGACCCAGCGAGGTCGTCCAAATAAATGACACTGTCTTGCAAAGGTCAAAGTATGATGATTTTATGCATGATTGGGCTGTTAGCGACTGATTTTCAGTCGTACCTGCTGCTTCACCGTCTTGGTGTCCCAGAGCAGCAGCTGTCCAGACACCTGCGTTGGCTCGGCGGCCGCAGCTGAACAGACGAAGGATGAACCGCTGGGACTGCAGGCCAAAGACAAGATGCTGAGAGGAAGAATTGAGAAGAAAAACAAGGTTCCGCCATCAGAATGGGTTTGCCGTCACAGAGGCAACACAGTACAGTGGAGGCCAGGGAACATCCGTGGATAATGGACGCCCAACATAAAATGGCACTGTAAAAAGAATATTATATATACAGTGCCGTGAAAAAGTATTGGTCCCCTTCTCAAACTTTTCTATTTTTGCAGAAAAACATAATCCCGTAGTCCAGTGAGCCAACTTTGCTGCAATGACATAAAGACAGAAAGGTTTACCGTGGATGGGTTTCGTCAATGTTCATCTCGTAAAGATTCTTCTTAGCTTCTGTATCATACAACCGCACTGTGCCAACACCGCTGCCTAGTAACAACTAGACACACACGCAAATACCTATTAGTTGTTGTTTTTAACTGAACGACATGAATATCATACACAGGACAATTATGAATGATAATAGGGCTTAGTTCTCGTTTTGAAATATTTGTAGTTCAATGTTTTTGGAATGTGTGTGCATTCATACCAATCTGTCAGGTTTGGTGGCCCACTCTAGGGAAAGCAGAGGAGACTTGGACATGATGGTGGCTTTGGTCTGCATGATGGGATTGAAGGACCACACCTGGAGTGTGTGTGTGTGCGTGTGTGTGCAGAGAGTGCATGAACGCTTTATCGTGAGTTGAATGAATCACTTGGGTCTACTTTTTGATAACCCCTGAAGATGAATGACCCGGATTCACCTTAATAACACCATCTACATCCAAACTGGCAACTCTGCGACCCGAGCAATCGACCCTGAAGAAAAGAAGAATTTTGGGACATAGAACAGCTTTAAAGGGCGTTGGTGACATCCATGCATCAATTAAAACAAACATTTTGCATCAATCATTTTTTTATCCTGACCAATGGATTTTTTTTCCACAGGGTGTCCGGGCTCTCTTCGTTACAGATGGATGGGTTCGTAGAGCATAGAGCTGAGAGTAGAGATGCTGCTCCTCCGCATCGAGAGGAGCCAGATGAGGTTGCCCGGGCATCCGCTTAGGATGCTTCCCGGGCAACCTCACTGGTGACATGAGACCATAGACAGGCTGGTGAGACTGTCTCAGGACCCCCCCCCCCCGAAAAAAGAGTGGCTAGGAAGAGGGAAGTCTTGGCTTCCCTACTTAAGCTCATGCCCCTGTGACCTGACCAAAGATAAGTGGAAGGAAATGGATGGCCAAGGGAAATTCAACAACGACTGATCCATATTCAATATTACTAGCAGAAACCGAGAGCCCCCAAATCAAACTTTGCTTCGGGACCAATGGCGGCATGGGCCGGCTCCGACTCACACTCACAGCGACACCGAGTGGTTTTAAAGCAATGGAAGCATAACTGCTATCACTTTTTGGCAGCAACCGGCAAAGGCCGCAATAAGTCAGACTGGTACGGTTTTTAGCGCCATGACGGCTACATTGCAACTGAAAGACAAAGTGACGATCGGTGAGATCCTAAATGGTCCGGGTTGCGACTTCCGCAAAGTTATTGGTGTGACGTGGAAAGGTTAGGTTGTCATCAACATGTTTTGCGGGAGGCCTACCTGCAGTGCATGATGGAGGAATGATGTTCTCCATACTCCTCCTGACTGAGCTTGATAAATGGCTGCTCTGCCGATAGCCCGACTCCTTCTGCTCCTCTGCCTGCGCTCCTGCTGCTTGAGGAGGAAGAGTCGGGAGCTTCGGCCGAGGTCTCATTTGGAGGTTCCACGTCTCCTACCTCCCCCTTTTTCTCTTGTAACTGAAGAGAACCATTAAGCCAGTGTAAATTGATCGGCCTCATAAACACGTACATAACCGTTTTTACTCAAAGCGATGTCACCGTTTTTGTCATGTTTATTTGTGACCGGAGCAAGAATTCCCGACTTCCCCGTTGAACTGTCAGGTACCTGTGACGATGGTTTGGAGAAAAGCTCCTTGCGCTCCTTTTCATGAGCCTGGATTTTCTTATGTCGCAAATGTGTCGGTTGATTTGTCTGCTGGTTGCCATGTTGGGATTGAGCACTTGACGGTTCGCCGGCTGATATTTGACTGGAGCCTTGTTTAGCTTCTTTGACCTGGGCTGCATCTTTTGACTTGGAAGACTGGAAAAGGTGGTGGTACAAATAAGGCACAGCCAATTTCAAAGTCATGATTCTCACATGATGCCATCCTACAGAACAAATTCTGCAAACAGTAGCACCTGTAAAGTCGCGCCAATTGTGTTTAAACTCTTTGGCCCTTTCACCTGACTAGTCGGTTGGTCCTTTCTGCCAACTGCCGCCTGGCCGGGTGAAGACACAGAGGTCACCTGCTGCGTTTTCCCTCCAGGGGTGCGCCGACCTTGTGGTAGGAATGTTGAGAAGAAGTTCCTGGATGGTGTGGTGGCAACACTGACAGCCCGCTGGCTTGACACTAAGTCACTAAGAGCAGAAGAAGAGGTCAGCATTGTGGTGCAGACAAAAATATCGTAACAAATGGATAGATCGTTCAGACGTCCGAAAGTGACGAATGCAGTGAGGACGACGTTTTGCTACCAAGATTAGTTCTTTAAATTCATTGGGTGTGCAAATACGGACACGAGGACTAACGCTAGTTTTGCCTGAGCCAGCCCACCAATCGCAGAGAGACCACTAAAAGCAGTCAATATGGGTGCAGTACGTGTCCAAAGAACAAGCTACCCTAGGAGTCGATGTCGTCCACGTAGGGCTAATTACTGGACATCCCCGTATTCTATTGATTTACATGACATTCGGGGTGTGGTTGCAAATGCAGTTATTCACTTTTCGTCATTATTTGATCCCAATCCAGATTAGAACGGTGAGAACACTCAGTGGAGGTCTGCGCTCTCCTCGTCCGGCCTACATTTGTGTGGATTGTATGTTTGCCTAACTCCAACGAATGTATTGTATTTGAATGAAATGGATTGATGGATTAGCTTTTAGATCTTGATTCGGAGGTATAGCGAAAAATCGGCACGCGTGCTGAGCCGTCGGCATAGTTGCCCATCATAATTTGTTCTCAAGTGTTGGATAAGTGAAAAGAGGTAGTGTCCTTCTCCAAAGCCATTCATTTTGTTTCAGCACTTTATACAGTTTAGGAATAGGAGATTGCCATTTCTTTAACATTGCTTCGTGATGTGAAAATTCGTATTTCAAAGAATCAGTTAATTTAGCACCAGAACATGGCAACAGTAGTCGTTGCCAAGTATGTTGTCGCCGGTTTTTAACGTGAGAAATGCTTACATGGCATGACCTCATTCGAAAACAATTACTGAAATGTATCAGGCATTTTAGTGATCCATAATGATGTTGTTGTTGTTTTTTTTTAAATAATTTACTGACAAAAAAACAATAATTCATTAATAAGTAAACTGTTTATTTTGCAACATCAACTGCATCACAGCACAGTGTAAACAGCATGTAACTTGGATCGGTAATTTAACTTAGTAAATAACTTAGTTGATTAAAACATTTTATAAACAGATAGTAATGCAGTTACTTTACTGCTGTAAAGTGCCTGAAAATTGTTTTAAAACTGTGATTCAGATACAAACATTTTTGGAAAAAAAAAAATCCAATCAAATCAAAACAAATAATCACCACATTTCCTGGAGCGAAAAGTGTAAATACAGATTTGGTGCCGCAGATGATTTGCAAATTCTAGCATGTTACGCTAACAAATCAGTCGCTTCCAATAAAGTACATTTCTCAACATCATAATCTAACATATTGCTAAATAAACTCGGTCATCCTAAAAATGTAATAAAGCGATGTTAAAGTGCTCACAGTCGAATTTCTTGTTTGGTTGTAAAGAGCAAAAAGTTGCAGATTACATTTCACGTAAAAGATGGCTGCCATTTTTCTATTTGAGTACTTCAACAGACTTAAAACCAAGTCTCAACATACGCCTCATGATTTCAAACCGAAATGTATGTTCGTCATCTGCCGCTTATTCTGTTCAGAGTCACAGGGAAGTTAAGAAATATTAGGGCAAAGTAGAAAGAAGATGACAAGGAGCAAAAATGGCAGCCGGTTTTGGAGTCATACGGTACATCAGTAAAGACAGTGATGTTAGTGCCTCACAGCTCGGTATCTCCCAGTCGGTCCATGTTCTGGACATACGGGGGGAGCTTGTGATGGACCACCTCGTCTCCGTCGCTCTGGTCTCGACTTTCTGTTTGCAGGGCGAAAAGCTAGACAAGATGAGGAGAGACGAACGAGAAGAATTCTTTAACACAAACTCTGTAACTACAAGCCCAAGCCCAATTCCAAGGAAGTTGTGTTAAACCTAAATCAAAACAGAATACAATGATTTGCAAATCATGTTCAGCCTATATTTCATTGAATACACTACAAAGACAAGATATTTCATGTTCAAACTGATCAACTTGATTGTTCTTAGCAAATAATCATGAACTTAGAATTTGATGGCTGCAACACGTTCCCAAAAAGCTGGGACAGGTGGCAAAAAAGAGCGAGGGAGTTGAGGAATGCTCATCAAACGCCTGTTTGGGTTAGGGTTAGGCTCATTGGGAACAGGTGGGTGCCGTGATTGCTTCCCTGAATTGCTCCGTCATTCACAAGCAAACATGGGGCGCACTAGTTCACCTCTTTGTGAACACGTGCGTGAGAAAATAGTCCAGCAGTTGAAGGACAATGTTCCTCAACGTACAATTGCAAGGAATTGAGGGATTTCATCATCTACGGTCCATAATATCGTCAAAAGGTTCAGAGACTCACTGCATGGAAGCGGCAAGGCCGAAAACCAACATTGAATGCCCGTGACCTTCGATCCCTCAGGCGGCACTGCATCAAAAACAGACATCAACGTGTAAAGGATATCACCGCATGGGCTCAGGAACACTTCAGAAAACCAATGTCAGTAAATAAAGTTTGGCGCTACATCCGGAAGTGCAACTTGAAACTCTACCATGCAAAGCAAAAGCCATTTATCAACAATACCCAGAAACGCCGCCAGCTTCTCTGGGCCCGAGCTCATCAAAGATGGACTGACGCAAAGTGGAAAAGTGTTTTGTGGTCCGATGAGTCCACATTTCAAATTGTTTTTGGAAATTGTGGACCTCGTGTCCTCCGGGCCAAAGAGGAAAAGAACCATCCGGACTGCTATGGACGCAAAGTTTAAAAGCCGGCATCTGTGATGGTACGGGGCTGTGTTAGTGTCAATGGCATGGGTAAATTACAAATCTGTGAAGGCACCATTAATGCTGAACGGTACATACAGGTTTTGGAGAAACATATGCTGCCATCCAAGCAACGTCTTTTTCATGGACACCCCTGTTTATTTCAGTAAGACAATGCCAAACCACATTCTGCACGTGTTACAACAGCGTGGCTTCGTCGTAAAAGAGTGCGGGTAGTTGACGGGCCTGCCTGCAGTCCAGACCTGTCTCCCATTGAAAATGTGCGGCGCATTATGAAGCGTAAAATACGACAACGGAGACCCCGGACTGTTGAACGGTTGAAGCTGTACATCAAGCGAGAATGGGAAAGAATTCCACCTACGAAGCTTCAACAATTCGTGTCCTCAGTTCCCAAACGTTGATAGAATGTTGTTCAAAGAAAAAGTGATGGAACACAGTGGTAAACACGACCCTGTCCCAGCTTTTTTGGAACCTGTTGCAGCCATAAAATTCCAAGTTCATGATTATTTGCTCAAAACAATCAAGATGATCAGTTTGAACATTAAATATCTTGTCTTTGTAGTGTATTCAAATCAATATATGTTGAGCATGATTTGCAAATCATTGTATTCTATTTGTATTTATGTTTAACACAAGGTCTTGGGCTTGTACACTGCCTCCCTACAGCGGGGCGTGCCAATGCACAGCTCCAGCTAACGATTGAGATAGTGTGCTTATTAGCATTTACATTTTACCAACTTTGGTGCTATATTTAGAGTATATTCAGACCCCTCTAGTGATTATTTATATTCATTTAAGTGTAGTGTAATTTAAAACTTGTGCTGCTGTAGATTCAAAATGACATCCAAAGATGATGATGAGACAAGAAATCAACCTTTCAGCTTTAATTTCCATGTATTTACATCTGGATCTGATCCACAGAAGAAAGTCGGATTTGTAACAGAAGACCAAATTCTTAGGTGAGCAAAAGTATCGGACCACATACAGATTGAATGTTTAATTGCAAATTGTAGTGTCTTGGTCATTATCTTGCTCCATGATGAAGGAGCTCCTCATGAGTTTGTTTGCATTTTTTCTTTAGACTGACAGACAAAATGTTTGTGCATTCTTCGGAGTTCATTTGACATTACTGAGGCCCTCCCGAAAGAAACCACGAAAGCCCCAAGCCATGACATCACCTCCACTGAGCTTCACATGTAAGCTTGTGTGTCTGCGGTCACGAGCGGAGCTGCAACCGACAATTATTTCAATCATCGATTATTTCAAATTGACTTTGCAGAAAATGTACAAAGGTAAATTGATTGCGATTCGTCACGGATCATTTTACACTCGACACTCTGCGAGTCCCGGGACGCACGTGTCACGCAATCAATGAGTCCCAACCCAGGAACAATGAGTCCCTGCAATTTACCATCACGGAATACAGACACGGTTATCAGCCGCTCAGCTTGACAGTTGCTTATTTCACTCCTCTAGACAGCTTTATGGTTTTCACGTTGGTTACAGTGCAAATGGAGTCCGCATAGGCAATACTCAAACCTGAAACTGAGGGCAGACATTCGGGGCTACATTGGAATCCTTCCAAAAAAAAAGCGCAGTAAAATTGATTTTGATAATATTGATCATATTTGAGCGCTCAAAAGAAGGAAGAATTTATTCACGGCCGCGGTCTTACCAGCTGACGAAGCTGCTCATTCTCCTCAGTGAGGCTCGTTGTCTTCTGGACTTCAGCATCAAAACTCAGCAGCACTGGTTGGGGTGAACCCCAGTTAAGGACCAAACAAAACTGAAAATACGGTGACCAGGACAAGAGCAATTGACCTCAATTTAGGTGCCGAACAACCGCTAGCTAACTTTCACTTTGAAAGTTTGACAATAAATATCGTGCTGCCGTCGATGTGTTCAAATCACATCAGTTCCTCGGGTTGTGTCACGATGACACCAAGTCAAAGATTCTTACGGGTGCTTCGACGCGATCCAAGACGTTCCACCACAGCGCTGCCTTGCTCCCCTCCCACATCCCGCCCTACTCGGCCAGGCCTTTTCCGTTCTCGCCCAGCCTATTGGTTAGTTGTTGCATGTCCTCACTGGGTGTGTATTGTTGGCAGCAATTAGTTTCGTGTACAATGTCACTGAAATGGCCGGTTTCGACTGAAGGATATGCATACACTGAAAGAGCACAGAAAGGAAGTTGTGCAGCGAGACCAGGAAGGTGTCGGACCACTGCCGGGAGAAGTACGGAGCGAAAGCCGGGTTCTGCTCAGGTGCAGGGATAAACGGCAAGAGGAACCAATCCCGCCACTCGGGCTGACCCTGCAGCTCCGTAGCCTGCTTCTGGAAAAACTCCTGGGTCTTCTCCAAGTTTCCTCTCTGCCAGGCCAAAAGAGCAGAGACACCGTCGCTCCGAGACCCATCGAAATTCAATCGAGCCACGTGCGTTACCTGGACGGTGTTTACAACGTAGTATCTGTACAGGCTAGCTCTGAGTTTGTTCACAGTGGGTCGGTAAACATCCTCCAGTCTGCAGAAAAGGCGCCTGTCCAAGTAGAGCCAGTAGTCCTTCAGAGCAGACAGTTCAAAACTCTGGACGAACTGCAGCAGCTGATCAATGATCTTATCCACCTGAAGGCAAGGACATTTTCACACAAGGCAATACACCGATGCTAATGCACTTTAGCACGCTTTCTGCAGTGCGAGCTAGCCGAAAACAATGAAGCCCAATAAACATGCGTAGTCGCTCAAACGTGTCCAACCCGGAAGCCTTTCTCCTTGTCGGCTTTGATCTCGCCGTCCAGGTGTTTGAGGGTGTTGGTGAAGCCACGATAAAGCAGATATCCCCTCACGTGTTCATCTGTTCGCTCCACCGCCGAGCCCATGGCGATCTCCGACCCTGGAGGAAGTGTCATCAATACATACATCATCGCTGCGTCCATTTCCATGCTGCTTGTCATATTCACATCGAGTTCGGATGAATCCGTTGGATGCCGAGCCGAGCCGAGCCGAGCCGAGCCGAGTGTGGATTTGGAATAACCCTAAAACATGCGAGGTTGAACAACATCAACGTACCTCTCGGCACAAACCAGGCTGCCTCAAATTCCAACAAATTCTCCGGTCGGAGCAAAACGTCAAAGTTGACTGAAACGTGTAAAACAAGAGTGGCGTCTGCTTAACTTCCCATGTTGTGAATTTCAATTCCATACAGTTCTCGCATCGACAGACAAAGACCAAACGCTTCCTGTTTTCGTCGCCCAACAGTCATGTGACAATTCCCCGTGACGTACGGGCAAGTGTTTCAAGCAAGGCCGCCCCCTGGTGGTCGCCAGTCTGTCAGCGCACTGAAACGCAATTAGGACCGAACATATAATGCATCTGTGACGACTTGTACAAGCACTGCGAGCTCCGTACATGATGGAAATTCAAGCAGTCGCTGTTAACTCTTCTTTTGAATTTTTCTTCTTCTTTGATTGTAGCAACACTTTTTTTCCCCCAGTTCAACTCGAGCGTTTTCCCAAATGGCTTTGTATGTATTCATTTAAGCTTCTTTCAAACATTGGTACTAGCAGTTCAACTTTCGTGCCTACGTCGTATGCAGGGCTTGTGCTCGCAATGCATTGTGGGATGACGTAGGTAACATACGCTCTATTACGTCAGCAAGTGGCGACGTCGGGAATAAAAACAGATCGAGGTTTGCCTTACAAAAAACAGCAAAATAATATAAGTTAATGCTATAATAACAAAGTTGCACTATGTATGTGCAGGATTTACTACTACTCCCAATCAGTTGCTCAGTGTACAGTTACTATGGCAACCACCAAACAAGAAGCTGCCAGAAGGGAGAACATGTCCGCCGAGGCCAAAGAGAAGGAAAAGGAGGGGACCAGTGAGCTTTTTCAGGCCAAGGACAAGAAGAGCAAGGAAGAGGTGAACGTCAAGGAGCCAGTGAAGACGTGCGCCGCCTCCTCTGCTACTACCCGTTACGGGCCATCCAAAGAAGAACACATCAACAACACCCCAGAAGCGGTCGATGACTTTGTCAGGAACTTCCTCCAGAGAATTGGCCTGACCCGTACTCTGAACTGTTTTGAGGAAGAGTGGTACAGCTCAGCTCAGAAACTCCTGACAGAGCCCTTGTTGACGGTTCCTCCGGCACCTGGCGCCCCCGTCCTCTCCGACGCCCTCACGCACAAGCGGCTCCTGCAGTCGGAGCTGCAGAAGGTCTACAGAGAGACCGACCGGTTCAAACAGGAGGTCCTATCTGCAGGGGACCACCTCGTCAGGTTGCAAAGGGACAGGGATCTACACCGGCTGCATTGCCGGCGACTCGTTGCTGACAAAAGCCGTCTGATGGACGACATCAAACGGCTGAAGAAGCGCCTGGCGTCCTACGAGCCGGCGCTGAAGCAGCTGGCTGACAAATACGAGGTAGCCCTGAGGCAGAAGATGCTTCTCAGTTTGGAAAGCGAACGGTTGCAGAACACCTTGGCTGCGAGCCAAAGCCAGGACAAAACCCTAACCAAGACGGAGAGAAGCACCGGGAAGAGCGCGACCCAATGGCAGAGCGCCGCCAGACACCCAAAGGACACAGAGTTTCCTGTCTGTAGTCGGCCGGTGACCCTTCGCCGCACTCCGCAAAGTCCTGGCGAACAGAAAAGCCCCGGCTCCTTCGGTCTGTTCTATTCCATCAAAGCCCACGCGCTTCCCATAAGCCGCATCAGTCTCCACCCGGGGAAGAAAATCCTCGCGAGTGCCAGCGATGACCGCAGCTGGAAGCTGTGGGCGCTGCCGGCCAGCAGGGAGAAGGTAACGACGTTTATTCCAAAACTCCCCAAAATACTTTCATGAACATTCAAATACAAAAATGGCAGCATGAAAAACAAGGCGGAGGTTTTAGTCCTACAGAGGATATGCAATATGGCGTTTTGGAGGCCCGCGCCAATTCCGATATTTGGCAGAATACAATTCCAATAACCTATTCGTCAGACAATGAGTACAATAACTTCTTGTTTCGTTTAACTTCACAACAAAAACATGCAGAAAGCGCTCACTGGTGGATTTACTGGATGAGGAGTCTCAAGTGTCAGTAGAACAATTCACAAGCTTAAAAGGCAACACACGACACGTCAACGTGACGAACACAATAGCCGTTAATGTGCCTTTTCTGGAAAGAACTTTCTTCAGGCTTCTGATTGGCTAAAATGGCCCTATGTTAGCACTCACGAACCAACGGTTGCATTGGCTTGATTTTCACAGCCTGCAAATGTGTTTTAATGCAAACAGGGATTTCAAAACACGATTTAGAGCCATTAAAAATGTTTGGAGAAACAGTACCGGTATTCCCTGGACACGAGTTCATACTGTCTCCAAGTAGTCCACGCTCTTTTCCTTTATATCCATCCCGTCATCTTCTATACTTCTCCCCATGAGAGTGACCGGTGTGCTCGAGCCAATCGTAGGTGATTTCGGATGAGAAGCACCTCGCCGGCCAATCGCAGTGAATGTTGAATTGTAAAAAAGAAATGCGCCTGGTACGTTTGCCTAACCGACAGTAACAGAGATCATTGGTGGGAGTGACACGGTCAATCAAATATTGTCATCATCAATGCGAAGTGACATATTATAGACATTTGTATGGTCTTATGTGTCATCAGGTGGGTCAGATGGTCCTGACAGGTGAGGGCCACTCCGATTGGCTGTCCAGCTGCAGTTTTCACCCAGAAGGAACTAAACTGGCAACAACCAGTGGAGACACCACGGTCAGTTCGCATTCACTTGTCCCCTTGAAGCATCCACAGGAATCTCAGAACGTTCTTTGCATTGGACTCGTCTGCTAATGTTTCACTTCGTCACTTGACATTTACCTGTTAGTTGTAGTTAAGGGTTAGATGGACGCAAAGTGCAGGCACTTTCTTACACAGAAAAGAACCCCCTTAGCATCAGTACCACCTTGTTTTTTTTTTTAGAACCTGTCCTCTCTGTTATTCACTGAAAGAGTGGACTATTTGTTATGTTTCTGTGCTCGGGCCAAAGCCACGTCTACGGCAACTGGAGAAGCTTCATTTAGTCAGGTCGTAGCCTTGTGACAAGGCCCTTGTCTCATAGAGAAAAAAAGGGCAACGGGTAGTTCCTCTCAGATTTTCGCGACACGTGGCAGGACTCGCTCCCCATGCCCCCACTTTAGGATTGTTCTGCCTTGGGGCACAGCTCATGTGAGAGCATGTCATGTCATTTTTAACTTTCCGTGCTTGCTGCGCCTTCACTCTCGAACCTTTACGTTGTTCTTCCTGCAGGTAAGGCTCTGGGATTTTTTATGTGGACGCTGCGTGTCGACATTCTCCGGTCATAGCCAGCCCACGTGGGGGTGCTCCTTCCACTCGTGTGGCCATTTCCTGGTGTCCTGTTCCTCTGATAAAACCGCCAAGCTGTGGGACCTGAACAGCCAGCGCTGCAGGCTGACAATGCGTCGCCACACCGCCTCCGTCAACAGCGTCTGCTTCCAGTCCTTCTCCAACACTCTCCTCACTTCATCGGCAGATAAAACTCTCGCCCTGTGGGACATCAGGCTCGGCGTGTGTACGGCATCCTTCGACGGACACCGGCACCCGTGCAACCACGCCGCCTTAGGCCCTGCTGAGGAAGTCATTGCTTCCTGTGACACCCGTGGCACCGTCAACCTGTGGGACACGAGGAGGCCCGCCTCTGCTGTCCGCACGATAGACGCCGGGCCCCTGAGCGCCAATCAGGTGGCGTTCAGTCCGTCAGGGAGGATGCTTGCAATTGCGAGCAGTGACAGTTTGGTCAGACTGGTGAACGTGGACTCCTGCGCAATCGGCAACCTGTCGGGACAAGGGGACAGTGTGCAAAGTGTCACGTTTGACCACACGGGGACAACGGTTATGTCTGCAGGAAGTAACGGCCTCATTAACGTGTGGATGTAAAGAATGAAGAGGACACAAATGAAGTGGAAAACAAAATACCCACGTGAAAGTGTCATTTATTCGACTGCTAAACAATTCAACAATTACAGTCAAGATGGTTGCACACCCCAGGCATGTTTTCGGACTTTGTGTGTGTGTAATAAGATTGGATGGATGGATGGATGGATCTACAGTGCCACCAGAAAGTATTCACACCCCTTCACCTTTTCCGCACTTTGCTATGTGACGGACTTATTCTAAAGCTGATTTGAGTAGTTTACTTCTCCATAAAATATCCTGTCACGACTAAGTAAAAACCTATTTTCAGACAGTTATGCAAATGTAAACATTGAAACATCATAGGCACATAAGTAATCACACCAGTGGCTTAATATTTTGTTGAAGCGCCATTGGCAGCAACCACAAGTCTTCTCGGGTGCGTCTCTACAAGCTTGGCTCAGCTGTTTTGGGACATTTTCTCTCACTCTTCTCGGCCGATCTTCTTAAGGTCAGTCAGGTCGGATGGGCCGCGTCGGTGGACAGCCGCGTTTAGGTCTTTCCAGAGATGTTCCAACGGATTCAAGTCCGGGCTCTGGCTCAGCCGCTCAACGACATTCACGAAGGTCACGGTACATTTGAATCGAATGTAGTATGGCCTCAATACTTGTGCTGTTAGCATCCGTGTTGAAAAAAGTGCTGCGAGAAACGCAGCCTCGATAGCTTTGCGATCAACTGTGTGTTATGGGCATGGATGCAAAGTGCAGGCTCAAATTTCAAAATCCTCGATAGCCCTGGCAACGCGAGCAATTCAAATGAACTCTACGAATACTGCCAAGAAAAGCCTCACTCTTCCACTACGGAAAAGAAACTGATCAAATCGACCGCTAAGCGTTCGAAATGAGTATACTGTATTTTTGTTGACGATGGCCGTATGCAAACCGTAACTGAAGTTGATGGCACTGTGATGTGTTGCTGTTTTTCCAGATAATTAAGGTATGAACGCAGAAATCAAGAATACAAGCTGTACACTTGAACATATTGAAACCAGTTTGAACGCTATCGACACTTGGCTCACTTGGTTTGAGAATTGATTTAACGCATTCTGGGTTAGCGCCGACGGGGCTCTTAAAGAGCTGCTAGTAGAGCTTTGTGGCATTTAATCAAACAGCTTTAAGTTTTGCTTGACTCTGCAGCAAGGTCAGCATTCTTCTCAACTTCCTTACCTGGATCAAAAAATGAAGGTTAAATAGTGGGCTGTAAAAATGCGATTTTATGCATTTTAACCTACGTACAAAAGGATTTTACAAAGTTCCGTCTCTGGTGAACAAACATTTCCCTATTCCCATTTCTATTGCAATAATTCACTCCGGTGTACAATTGACTAATATTCCATTTTTTTTGCCCAAAACTATTGGCCTTCAATCCCCATTCGATATGTTGTACTTCTGCATCGATGGGTATCGTTGGATGTGCTGTATCGCACTTTCACCCGAAACAAAAAACCTTTCATCCATCTGCTCCTCGGGCTTGCTCGACATAACTAAAATGAAGTCAAACTATGAAACAACATTGAGAAGCTCCAGCTGACCCTGACTCGAAAAATAGCCATCTGACAGGGTTTCCATCTTTAATGGCAATACTGCTGCGAACCGGTGAGTCTGTCGGCAGACAAAGACGAGTAGCGTCCTTCATCTATATCCTTGTCCCGCTCGTCATGCTTTTCTCTCGGTTCCTCCAACAGCAGCTTCAGGCGACTGAGGTGATGCAGAGCCCTGAGGGTGGAAACTATTCAATTCATTTGCTTACAGTGGTTAGAATATTGCACTTTTGATGTCTATCACCTCAAAGGGCACAATTAGCATTTTGGTCTGTATTCGTCACAGTGGCGCACAACGGGTAAAAGCTTAAGGTCAGTGGTTGCTAAATGGGTGAATTATTGTCATGAAAATGTAATGAATTATTATTATTATTTTTTTTTTTCAATATAAAAGGGCTCCGGGAGGTGATGGGGGATTTTGTAATTTCCATATTGAATTTTTGTTCCCCCCGCAAAAAAGAAAATCACTACAGTAAGACTTTTCCCCCCCCAAAAAATAACCTTTTTCTTGTAAAAACATTTGGATATTTTCCTGAAAGTACATCGTTTTTCATAAAATACTACCTTTTATTGTGGGGGGAAAAAAAATATTTTTTTTCTACCCTGGAAAAATAAACCTTAAAGACTTCTCAAAAAAATGTTAAAATGCAGCTAACTTCAATTTAATTTTTCCTTGAAAAAGTTCAACTTGTCTAAACAAAAAAAAAATGACCTTATTCTCATTACATTCCAATATTATGTTTTTTTTTTTCTTCTTTTTTTTAGTATAGGCCTTAATACTTCGTTGTACAAAACTGTCTTGTTTGTTTCAAGAAAACTCTACATGAAGATGAAGATGTAGACCCCAGAAATGGACAATTCCAGAAGTGTGTTTTTGTTATGTTTTCCACATTAGATCTAAAAAAAAAAAAAAAAGAGCGAGAAAGAGAACTAAAAGTGTCTGATCAGTCAGTACAATCTGAAGCGTAATCTCGTATTCGGCAAGTGTGCTGACGTTTCAAGGCGGCGGCGGCGCGACACCGGGAGTGAGCTGGCTGCAGTTGTTGCCCTCGATGGGACTCAAGTGTGTGCATTTGTGAATCTTCATATCAATAAAGTAGTTTTGAAGGGTTTGTTTTTATTTATGTTTAACACCACGTCCCAACTTGATTGGAATTGGGGTTGTAGAACAAATGAGCTCAAGTGGTGTGTAATAATGTGAAATGACACAGCATATGATTGACACATGTAGTTAGTTACCTTTGCAGTGATGGTGCACCAGATAAACTCTGTTCTGCTTCACTTTCAGGCCTCTGCAATACAAATACACCATGCACTATAAAGTAGCGGAGAAGAAGCCTACTATTGGTCGGACTAGGGACTAACATTCGTGCAACAAGAGACAGCAACCAATCACAACCTTTTGTCCACTTGCATAATCTAATGCGATTCAATACAAGCGCTATATCTCAAAGTGTTGTAATAATGCTTATTTTCATCCGAAAGGTATTCAGCTGCAGTATTTGAGCTGACTGATTAGAATACATGACCTGACTAGAAAATACTTTTGAAGATACTCGCTATACAATATAGACGGTAACGGAACAAGTCCTTTAAATAGACATTTTGCTCCATCTTGGGATTGGATATCATTTTATTTATTTTTTTTATTTGTATTTTTTTAAACTTGCTGATCGGCCCCGAAAATCCTGATCGTGTAAAGCAGGGCTGTCGACGTCATTTTTGTCACGGGCCACATCGCACTGATGACCTCCCGCGGAGGGCCGCTACGACTGTGAACCCATATAAATGGAAGATTACCTCATATACTCTTATTACATACAGTATACACGACACGGTTTGAAATCGGAAGCCTCCAAAAAGAGGTTTTTCAACGATGACATTTCTTTTCAAAGGGGGATGGGTGACAAAAAAAAATAAAATGGTATTACACCAGAACACAATGATCAATTTTGATTTGGCCTACAAATGACATTACCCTATGAGTTTCCTTATTGCCAGTTGGAACAATCGGTGGTTTGTGTTGTCGGTGAAGCTCCGCCTCCACCGCCTGCATTCGAAACATCATTTGTTTCAGAGCCTCCAACGGACCGGGCTGTTTCCAGATGCCGCTCCCGTCGTGACTGCGATCCTGAGTCGAGAGGAGACAATCTTTCGTGAAAATAGCACATTTCATGTGGTGGGATGGGAATATTGAAGAAAACCCAATTGAATACACATTCACAATCTGTGAATGTGTCTGTTGTATTTTTGCACATCTGAGGGCTTAAACTAAGGTTGGCCTTTCCTGCATGTCCTAAACATTGCGAAATGATGCGCCATATGGGTTGAATGTTCATCCCTACATCAACATTTAGAAAAACCACTCGTCGTCCAGTTGTTTTGTGAGTAAAGACGTGTCTTAAAATGTGTCCCATTCGGTACAATGTGGTTCTCCAAGCCGCTTTCCTGTTTAATTCTCCTCTCCAAAGCATGCGGAGTGATTAACGTAAGCATCAAAGCATTCCGGGTCAGCCCCACCTGGGTGGTTTGCTCCGACAGCGCCTCAGTGATGCCCTGTGCCGCTCCCGTCAAGTCTCTGCATCATCGACAAAGAAGAAGAAATGCGCCGCTGCATTGTCAATGAATACAAGTAAATGCGGAAGTGTAGACAGTCTTACATTGGGAGCAGGGGACCCTGCGAAATCGAACTGAGCTGCATTTCTTCACCGTTCACTGGATTCACGGAATCACTGCGAACTAACAAGAGTTGTTTGGAAAAATGAGACGGTGGGAGGCCAAGTCTCTTCAAAAGTGGACATTTAGTTTCTTTGGTTTTAAGGGGACTACAGGGAGCCATTAAAGGGCCGCCTTGAGGGAATCAAAACATATCTGCCCTCTATGTGTTTGTTGAAAACCATTGACAAGATTGACAAGGAGAACATCTATAGGAATGCTATAGACATTCATTAACGGAGAGATAAGATATCCGGAGAAGTTGTGGGTCGGGTGCTTTGCCCGAGGCTGCCAAAGCCTTGCCGGGAACCGGAACCTCTCCATCGATCGGCCTCAAATAAAACGCCTTGTTCAGTCGCAGAAGGTTATTGCAGCCCAAGCTATAAGTTGCGCAGGTTACCCTCTTGTTCTCAGTTTCTTCAAATTGTCCGCATTGTTGCAATACAGCCATTTTGAAGCTTTTCTGTCACCACAAAAATACACGCATCCTCAAAACGATTATCTTACTTCAACACACAGATAGGTGAATTATGCAGCTGTTGTTGTTGTTTTACTTGTTTATTAAGCATGTCAAATATTGAGTTAGAAAGTCACTTTTTCGGAACGAAATAAAATGGGAAACTGAAGTGTGCACTTTGAAGATGTCATCAATGACTGTACTCATCACCAGCCCCCATGTTTTTATCTACAGTACTGATCTACCCGTTCCCAAAGAACAATAATCATGTTAAATAATTTGATCAAAGTCAACATGCTTATGAAAATCAGTAACCATCAGACCTGACACTCACAGTTTGATGACTTGGTTCTTAAAGAAAGCGCAGGTAATGAGAACCCAAGTAATGCTACACTGTACACGAGGGCTGCAGCATTAAGCGAATTGTAATCATGATCGGGATTTGGGCTGCCACCGTCAAAGGAGCCCGATCGTTGGGGATTTGTTTACATTTCAAATGCAGACACTGCCACGTATGAAAAGTGCTACGCTTGCAGCAGCGCCCGCAACCTAGTCAGCCAGCCACCAGGGGGCGGGCTAATGCACGCTTAAGGCTTCATTATGCTCGGGCACTGCGCTCTGGTGCCAACTTCCAAATGAAACCCTAAAACGGCATTGATGTCCAAGGTAGTAATATATGAATCTGTTATTTGGAAGAGGCGGCGTGTCACGGTCAGACACCGCGAACGATTGTTCTAGCGGCTGCCTTGACTTCGACTTTTGGGCTGGCCTGAACGCAAGGCAAAAACACCGCGAGTAAATCGAGAGGGGAATCACAACCACTGAGTTCTTTGCAGATTGTGACCGTTGCACGGCTGACCAATGGTCAAGCAGAACAACGGAGACATACCGTTCTAATAGCATCATCATTCAGTTGTCGTCAAGTAGAATTTTGTTTGAATTAGCTAGCAATTATTCGGATTTAAAGATTCGTTTTGAACTGAAACGTTACATACTGTTTTTTTTTTTAAAGATTTTTTTTCCCCAACACAAGAAACAATCATGATGAATAATTGTGATTCCAATATTGATCAAAATAATCGATTATTATTTTGCCCACAATCATGCAGCCCTACCGTGCACTAATCTTACCTGAACCTGCAAGACTGTCTGCTCCTCCAAAACTCTGAGAGAGCGAGTTCAGCACTTGATCCGCTTTTTGGATCAGTGACTCTAGCCGGTTGTCTGCCAAAAGAAAATCGCCACCCATCAGAACATAAGGAGGGGTCCACACGCTGTGTCCCTTAAGCTTCACGATAGCGTGTTCGATTATTTACCTTTCCAAAGAAATTCCGAGAAGTGGGAGCTTTCTCTGTCTGAGGCAATCAAAGAGATCTGTTCAGCTAACTGGAGCCTCAGATCTCTCAGAGTCTGCTGGGTGTCACCCTGATTTTTAGTTATTTCAAAAAACAAAAAACATGAACCATTAGCATTTTTTTTTTTTTTTGTAATTTCTGAAAGTCTAAGCTTGATATAGGAATTTTTTCTTTTTTACATTTCAGATCGCACACGCAGTGACAACAAATTCGTAGAAATAAATCCCGTCAATGATATGACGGAACCTTGAGCATTCACAGAAAATCTGTTTTCAAATATCCAGCCATTGATCAAGAAAAGGCATTTTCATCCTATACCTGATTAGGTGTCATGGCAGCATCGTCCTTTGTGTCTCCTAACCAAGATGGTGCTCTGGTTCTTGGTCCTTCTGATGGAACAACACCTTCAGGAGCAAAGAAGAGCAAAAAGCTAAAAACAAAAAACAAAAAAACTTGGAAATACTTTTCGTTTGCGCAATAGACTACTGACTAATAGTCAATGTACCATTCATATTGTTTCCTGAAGACAAAAGCATTCTGGCAACTGTGAAATGTTTCGAATTTTTAGTTGCAGGAATTCTTTGGCTCGTGTTGAGTTAACATTTAAGGAACGGTAAACATTTAGACCAACTTCTCAAAGCACGAAAGTACCCGGAAAGCTCCATTACGGAATAAGTAAGGTTCTTCCTCGTCATGACAAAAAAATAAAGGAAGGAAGAAAAAAGCTTTGAATTTGACAGAGTGAATGATGCTGTACCAAGCTTGTCACAAACGTAGACCTCAGACGGGGGTAGTGGCTCACGGTCTCGGATCCAGGCAGGCACATTACCGGTTCCGGTGCGGCCTACGTCCGCCTCGTTCCCACGGAGCCTGCGCGGTAAGCGGGGCGACGGAGACCGCAATACCTGCTCTGACCTCGCTGCTCTGTGCGCACACTAACAGATGACGATAAGCTCAAGTCAGAGTATGCTCCTAAAATGCTTCAAGACTCAAAGATCATAGTGGATAGTAATTACTGTTAAGCATCTGACAAAGGGGACATCTTGTTTCAAAGTGGAAACCTCGGGTTCTCGATTGCACCTGGTGGATAACAAAGATCTGTCACCATCTCAAATGAGACGCGCAACGTAAAGCGGGCGAGAGCTCAACCTTGAGCTGCTGCACTTCCTGCTTAAATGCGAGTGGGATATGTTATCCCTTGCTCGGTACCCTGGCTCGGAGGAAACACGGGCCTGAGAGGCTGCAGACTGAGACGGGCAACCTGAACATGCAAACAAACGAGAGGAGCGCGGTGAAGTGCTCAGAGTCAATCATTTAGCTTGACGTCGCAGCGTGTGGATTTAAAACCTCGGATGAAGGCAGTTGTGTGGGTGACAGGCATGGAACCATCACGGGGGATGGACAGCAGTTCGTCGGTCGTCATCGAAAGTCTGTCGTGGTTGTCGCGGTGACGGAGGGAACTGACGGGGAGGGTCAGGAAATCCACCTCCCTGTCAGTTAAACGTTCCCTGAGAGCTACAAGTACAAACGCAAAACACGTTATAGTCCGGGAAAGTGCCTCCCATCATTCATTTCTATACTGCTGTTCTTCGGTTAGGGCTGCAGGTGAGCTGGAGCCCATCCCAGCTGACTTTGGGCGAGAGGAAAGGGTACCGCCTGGACCGATAGCCTGTCAATCGTACGGCTTTCCCGACATACCTCGTGCGTAAGAAACAAGCAGACAACAGACTGGTTCCCTACCAGCTTTGTTTCTTGGTGTGCTCATTCTAGGTCTTCTCGGGGTGGACAATGGATTTGGTGGCAGAGCCAGACCCAGCGTTCCTGATGACTCCGTGTGTAGACATCTGTCAAAGTCTGCGATGTAGGCATCCAGAGCTGCCGAGGCGGAGTCATATTCCTTTGTAAATCAAAAACAATGACTATTTCACATTTAGCAGTCCCGAGAGGAGACTACCTTCATATTTTCAACCATCAATATTTAAGTCATGAGAGCAATTGGTATGCTAATGCCACCGATTGGCTGGCAACCAGTCCGGGGCATACACAGACTCTTGTCCAAAGTCAGCTGGGATAAGTTCTAGTTGACGAATTTCTTAGCGTGGTTGTTATTTCATGAAAGATAACTATAAGTACTCCAGAAGTGTAGAAAGGGAATCTACCTTCTCTCTGTATCTGAAGGTTGAGTTGAACTCTGGTGTCACCAGCCTGGTCCTAAAGTGTCCAGAGCTTGACAGCAGCGTAGTCACCGTTGACTCTGGAGATACGAAGTCACTCCCAGGGCTGGTGGAGTCCATGCTGACAAAAAAAAAAGTCGATCGTTTACAAATTACGAAGACAAACCTACATTTTCCGTTGTATATTGTATAAAATGCTCAACGTGGAGAATGATATCCTTAAAAAGCTTTTTCGGTCAGTGCCCTCCTGCTTGCGTTGAGATTTCACTCAAGCAAACTCAGAAGAGGCGATGTTAAGTGCTTTGTTGGTTACAAAATAAATGCAATCCGGACCTTCTGAGATTACGGTGACTCCGATTTTGGGGTCAAATCTTGAGGAAACCGTCCTGAATGATGTGATTAACATTGCATTTGAAACAATGCAATTTACTTCGACGAGGCTCCCGCGCTAAAGAAAATGGATGGATGGATGGATGGATGGATGGATGGATGTCTCAGCATTCCACGTGCAAGCGACTTGCCGATGAGAAAAGCATTTACTGTGCTTTGCGTTTTGCCAAAGAACCAAGATTGAGAGGAGCTGTTTTTCGAACGATAGTTGAGCGAACACCCAGGTGACTGGCAAAACTCGCACATCATCGTAATCAAAAGTAGCAACATTTAATGTTCTTGTAAGATAGACAAAACTTACGCAAAACTGTGTCCGGGACGTCCTCTCACTTTTTAAGCACTACTAACAGAAACGGGGGGGCGGGGGGGGGGAGAAAGAAAGAAAACTTACTTCCTGTTGCTCTGAGGCGCACATTCAAGGCTCCCGGGGAACGTAGACAGGTCCGGCTAACCGAAGTGTCTATGAAGCGGCCATGTTGACAGGGGCGACTTTCGCATCAACGGCAATGCATTGGTCTTGAAATTAAGTCGTAACCTTCTCATTTCTCAACAGATTGCTACGAGGTTTACTTTACTGTCAATGCCAAAGTATGTTCTATCAACAGTTAACATTAACAAAACTTTAAAAAAAAAAAAAAAAACATTATACCTGTGAAGTCTATTCCTAGGTCCATTGTCGTACTTGTGCCGTTACCGTTGTTCTTTCGGGTTGTTTTGCCATCCACACACATGGACTGTGCTGACGACTTTGCCCCTACTATCTTACCGTCGGTTTAGGCAGACAATATCTTTGGAGGCTCGTTTTTCTCCACCCATGTTCATATCTATGCGTCATTCTCTTTTTCGTCCCCTTTGCGTCCTCGATTGGTTAGATTTGAGCTTTCTTCTTCTTTTGTTTGACGCTTAAGGGTAATTTTCATACTGAATTAGTACATTACCGCCACCTACAGCGTTGCATCGATTACTGCTTTGGCTGACAATCAGTTTCCTTTTCATTAATCCATCCATCCATTCATTTTCTGAGCCGCTTCTCCTCACGCGGGTCGCGGGCGTGCTGGAGCCTATCCCAGCGATCATCGGGCAGGAGGCGGGGTAGGTACACCCTGAACCGGTTGCCAGCCAATCGCAGGGCACATACAAACAAATAACCATTCGCACTCACACCTACGGGCAATTTAGAGTTGTCAATTAACCTAGCATGCATGTTTTTGGGATGTGGGAGGAAAGCGGAGTGCCCGGAGAAAAGCCACACAGGCACGGGGAGAACATGCAAACTCCACACAGGCGGGGCCGGGGATCGAACCCCGGTCCTCAGAACTGTGAGGCAGACGCTCTAAAGTCAACAATTACGTTTGTTGTTTTTTTTGTCAATATGGGGTCCTGTGTGTACATTAATGAGATGTTAATGATTAATGTCCGGGCTGTCCCTCAGAGATAGGGTGAGAAGCTCGGTCAGCCGCGAGGGGCTCAGAGTAGAGCCGCTGCTCCCCCACATCGATCGAGAGGAGCCAGATGAGGTGGCTCGGGCATTTGATGCCTCCTGGACGCCTTCCCGGTGAGATGTTCCGGGCATGTCTCACCAGTAGGAGACCCCGGGGACGACCCAGGACACGCTGGAGAGACTACGTCCACTAAATATGTGATACTGAGTAATGTTAAACATAAAACTTACTGGATAGTAGTAGAGACACTGTAGTAGGGAGGAGCCTTTCATACAGAGTATATAGACACACACACACACACACACATATATATATATATATATATAATTGGGATTATACAATATGTTTCAATAGTTACACACAACCGATTATCCTCGACAGGGACTGTTTAGAAACAATAAGTCTGACTTGCAACTTATGATTACGATGACTGAGACTTTCTGCGCGGGAGTGGTTGACCTATAAGAGCTGGTCATCCAGATCCAACACTTAATGATCACTGACCAATCAATACTTGAAGCAGGACAATGTCGCTGCGGTAATGGACGACAGAAACTCCGTCCAATCCGGTCAACTTCTGCATTTGGCAAAATGGTGAAAAGCGCTTGCTCCTCGCTTGGGTGTTTCAAAGCACCCATAGGAACGTTAAACGTTGACAATGTCTCTTTTTAAACACGAGCTATCGCCACAGAACGACCAAAGATGACAGTCGATTGTCTTTTGCTTTGTTCGTGTTTACATGTATTGTATCATATGTGCATAAATGGCATGCATGTATGTAACTTTTGTCCAAAGACACGAGCCATGAAGAAAACCATTTTTTTGCGAGTTCGGCTTCAAACGATCATGTCATTAATCCTAGTTATGCTCGTTAGCTTAGCATACACAGCAAGTCTGCTATCAGAATCAGAATCAGAATCAGAATCATCTTTATTTGCCAAGTATGTCCAAAACACACAAGGAATTTGTCTCCGGTAGTTGGAGCCGCTCGAGTACGACAACAGACAGTCAATTGACACAGAACACGTTGGAGACATAAAGACATTGACAAAAAACAATTGTGCAAAAAGATGCAGAGTCCTCTAAGCACTTCGAGCAGTTCCAATGGCTAATATCGCAATAGTCCGGTGCAATGAGCATTGTGCAAAGGGCGCCGAGACTTCAAGGAGTGGATGCGGTTGAAAGTGACGAGTAGTGTGATCATCTGGGACAATGTCGATTGTGCAAATGTTACAGATACTCCTCAATCAGTGTGCAAATGGAGCAGATGCTACTCTGGCATGAGTGGCCACTATATGCAAATAGTGCATGCAGCATGGCGAGACAACGACAGAGAGTGCACGAGTAATACATCATTGGCCCCACAGAAATGTGACAACCAACTCCAAAAAGTCAAGTCCAAAAAAAAAATTGCCAGCTTGTTGTAATGGAATTATAGGTTAGCTGTTTAAGAAGTTGATCGCAAGAGGGAAGAAGCTGTCGGAATGTCTACTAGTTCTAGTTTGCATTGATCGGTAGCGCTGGAAGAGCTGGTGACCGGGGTGCGGAGGGTCCGAGAGGATTTTGCACGCCCTTGTCTTAGTTTTGGCAGCGTGCAAGTCCTCAAGGGTGGGTAGGGGCGTACCGACAATCCTTTCAGCAGTTTTGATTGTCCGTTGCAGTCGGAGTTTGTCCTTTTTTGTAGCGGCGCCAAACCAGACTGTGATGGAAGAACACAGGACCGATTCGACGACCGCTGTGTAGAACTGTCTCAGCAGCTCCGGTGGCAGGCCGTGCTTTCTCAGAAGCCGCAGGAAGTACATCCTTTGCTGGGCCTTTTTGAGGACGGAGTTGACTTCGGGTCCTGAGAGATTGTAATTCCCAGGAACTTGAAGGTCTCGACGGTTGACACAAGGCGGCTGGACAACGTGAGGGGCAGCTGTGGCGAAGGATGCCTCCTGAAGTCCACGATCATCTCTACAGTCTTGAGCGTGTTCAGCTCCAGGTTGCGTCGGCCGGAGCTCCGCTTCCTGTCGATATGCAGACTCGTCACCGTCCTTGATGAGGCCGATGACAGCGGTGTCATCTGCAAACTTCAGGAGTTTGACAGTCGGGTTCGCTGAGGTGCAGTCGTTCGTGTAGAGAGAGAAGAGCAGCGGAGAGAGGACACAACCTTGGGGCGCCGCAGTGCTGATGCTGCGTGTGGATGAGGTGGCCTCCCCCAGCCTCACCTGCCCGTCAGGAAGCTGTAAATCCACTGGCAGATGGCAGACGAGACTCTGAACTGGAGAAGCTTGGAGGAAAGGAGTTCAGGGATGATGGTGTTGAACGCTGAGCTGAAGTCCACGAACAGGATCCTCGCGTAGGTCCCTGCACTGTCGAGGTGTTCTAGGATGAAGTGCAGTCCCATGTCGACTGCATCATCCGCCGACCTGTTCGCTTGGTAGGCAAAAGGCAGGGGGTCCAGCAGGGGACCTGTGACACTCTTGAGGTGGTCCGGCACGAGACGTTCAAAGGACTTCATGACCACGGATGTCAAAGCGACAGGCCTGTAGTCATTCAGACCCGAGATTGCAGGTTTCTTGGGGACTGGGATGATGGTGGAGCGTTTGAAACAGGATGGAACTTCGCACAGTTCCAGAGATCTATTGAAGATCTGAGTGAAGATTGGAGCGAGCTGGTCCGCGCAGACTTTGAGGCAGGATGGGGACACGTGGTCCGGGCCTGCCGCTTTGTTCATCTTTTGTTGTTTGAAGATGCGTCTCACATCCTGTTCATGGATGGTTAACGCAGAGGTCAGAGGTGTGATTGTGGTCGCGGGTGCGCCCGGGTGGGTGTGGGGTGTGAAAGTGTCCTTTTCAAATCTGCAGTAGAAGTTATTCAAGTCGTTGGCTAGTGTGCTATTGTTCTCAGCTTGGGGGGATCGTCGCTCGTAATTGGTCAGCGATTGGAATGCATGCCAGACTGATTTAGAGTCGTTTGCGCTAAACTGTTTTTCCAACTTTGCTGCATAGTTTCTTTTTGCAATGTTCATTTCTTTAGTCAAGCTGGTTTCTAGCTGGATTATACCGGGCCCTGTCCCCGCTCTGATATGCGTCCTCCTTAGGTTGGCGAAGCGAACCACGGCTTGTTGTTGTTGAATGTGCGAAAAGATTTTGTTGGTACACAGACCTGTTCACAGAAACTGATACAGGATGTGACAGTGTCCGTATATTCATCCAGGCTGCCAGCTGAATTTCCAAAGACACTCCAGTCTGTGCGGTCTTGACAGCTTTGAAGTTCCATCTCGGCTTCATGGGTCCATTTTTTCTCTGTAGGCTTGGCGCATTGAAGTTCTTGCCTGTACGTCGGTATGAAGTGAATTAAGCAGTGATGAGACGAGCCCAAGGCTGCACGAGGAATAGCGCGCTATGCGTTTTTTTACCGTGGTGTAGCAGTGGTCTAAAGTATTCTTTTCCCTGGTAGGACAGTCGATGTGCTGCTTGTATTTAGGGAGTTCGTGGTCGAGTTTGGCTTTGTTCAATCCTATGTAACAATTCGCATCTAGCCGATTGCGCTCAAATTGCGTGCATGTTTGTTACATAAACAGTGTTCATTTGATGCTTTGACCTTTGTTGCTTTGTAATAAAGTGCTTATTTCTTGCACGCCGTCGGACGAGGCAGGTTGCGTGTCGTTATTTCTCTGTCACTGTAGCAATATATTCTCGTTTTTTTTTTGGGATCCTGGAAACAGTCAAAACGCGAGGCTACTGCCATTTAAGGACAACACCGGAAACAGCGTCTCCAAGATTGTGCCATGCTGTGGTACAAGCGTAGCCCAAACACAGGAGGCTTCGTATCGTGGCGGCCGCCTGATCGCCAGAGCCGGTAAGCCCCACGCAATCGGGGAACACGTTGACCTTTGAAGCTTTTCTCCTTTTCTGACCACCCAGCTCTCTGTGCGAGAAAGGGTCCAAAAAAACCAAAACCAAACTCAACAAAGCACAGAAGCAAGGTGGACGTTGCACATCCATAACAACTCAACTCAAATGAGCCAAGTGTCATATACATTTGACTGAAATCATTAAGTACAGTTTTCGATTCGTAGAAAAACTTGGAGAAGCACTGTTTGCGTGTAATGTTACTGTACAAACTGCATAATCGTCTTCATTTCCTTACAATAATATGAAATCATTTTTTTAGGGAATAAAACGTGCCTGGTTTTTGATGGACACTTGGGCTCACTACGCTACTGTGTTTTAAGCCTGATGGGGACGGCGGTACTTCGGAGAGCTAAATATGTTTGGGGCGTTCGTCCGAGTCAAACGTTGGCGAACCGCTGCCTGACAAGATGATGGACGTTGAGTTAAGAGCGTTAAGATGTTTGTGAATGAAATGGTTTTTGCATCTGGCTGGCGGAGGTCTGGAGGATCGGATCGATGTCTTCCCTTCATTCGTGTCGGCCGAGTACACTCGGACGGGATTTCCCAGAGACGGGACGGGACAGTCCCGCCGAGGCCCCTTTAAACTCTCTCGGGGGGGTCACCGGTTTGAAGCCGAGATGTGGAAACGGTGAATGCTGTGGTCACTCTTGTCTCCGTTGCTGTTGTCAATCACAACATTGACCTCAGGAAAATCAAGTAAATGTACGTAATGTTATGCCACTGCGGTCACAGAAACATTTGTCTTAACAAAGTATTAATATGTGTACACAAAGTTCAGGGCTCTTGATGGGTTTGAGATGTGTCACCCATAATGCGATTGAAGTTGAGCGGCTGGTGGTGCGCTCCCTTTGGTCGATCTTGCAATGAGTGAACTGGATAAAGACAAAAGTCCTGAATAGTGGGAACGTTATAAACGGTTTGTAACCTTTGGTTTTGTTACTTGGCTTCGCGGCGCTGCCCTTCGCCTGTGAAGGTGCAAGGCACGGTAAGTACTGGAGCAAAAAAAAGAAAAGAAAAGAAAAAAGAAAAAGAAAAAGAAAAAGAGCGGGCGAGAGAGAGAGAGAGAGAACTCCCGGCTGAGCGCTTTCCTTTCACTCGAGTGATCGGTCTGTCCGAATAGAAGATCTCGGGGAGCGCGACGGGTCCAGAGCGACGTCACAGGCTCGCAGCCCGCCGTTAGCCAGCTCGGACCTCCACGGACCTCCACGGACCCCCACGGACCTCGACGCTCTGGTGGACTTCGGGGGGGTCAACCGAAGCCAGTAGCTGTGGAGGAGGACCCTTTCATTCCACGCGAAGCAAGCAGCCGGGGAGGGTCGGAGGCGGGGCGGGGCGAGCGAGCGAGCGAGCGAGCGTCTGTGACGCCGCCGGGTTCGGCTGGAGGGCCGCGGAGAGATCAGTTGACTTGAACGGACCGGAATCCTGGGATCGATAAGTGTGTTCGGATGGAGAAGAGGAGGTCGGACTGTCCGGCGCTGCCACCCGGCTGGAAGAAGGAAGAAGTGATCAGGAAGTCTGGCTTGAGCGCCGGCAAGAGCGACGTTTATTACTACAGGTACATTCGGGTATCGATTGGTCAGGGATCAGCCGCGGGCGAATGGAAGTCTCGGATCCGGATGACCCGCGCTAACTTGGAGGTCAACCGCTCTCCGCCATCGCCATCAATCGCTCTCGAGTCAGACTTAGCGATCAGCTGTGTGCAACTCGTCAAACGTATTGTGTAAATCCCAGCACGTGTCGTGTCGCTGTACACGAAAGAAATGACTGCGTCAGTAGAGTAAAGTGTCCTGAACGACGACCTCGGGGTTTGGTGTCACACACTCTGGCCTGCTGTCGACCCGTTGCCAAGTTGTTGCTTGCCCGCAGTGTCCCTAAAACGCAATCAGTAAGTTTTCTGTTTAACATGACTCAGTATCACGTATGGAGTGCTGGGAATTTGAAGACAGCCGTTGTTTACGTTCGAGTAACAACAACTTGGAGCACAAAGCCAGGTAGTTAGCGTCAGATCTTTCTTTTCGAATTGATCCTGAAGCTTTTTAAGGCAGGTGGTTAAAAAACCCAAACCAAAACAAACCCCAAAAGTTTCCTCACTATTGGTGCAAACGCAAACGACGACGACACAATCGAATGCAAGTGAAAAAGCCGCCGGCAACGGCTGCAGTCACTTCCTGTTGCTCACACTGACTCGGTGTCACCAACATCTGTTCTCCGTCACTCCCTCTCGCTCTGCAACGTCAAGTACATCAGGAGCCGCGACTTGGCTTTACTTTCGCTTTGCTTTGTCGTATGACTCATCGGTTCCAGTCAGGCAAGCAGTCAGCAGGCCGACTTACTGGAAGAGCAGCGCAGCTCGTGAAGTCAGCAGATGTTCTCTTCGCGTCGGCGTCACATCGTGTCAAGATTACCCCGACTATTGGCTATTTGGCCAATTGACAAACATCCACCCGTTTTCTGTACCGCTTATCTTCGCTCGCCTATCCCAGCTGTCTTGGGGCGCGGGGCGGGGGTACGCCCCGAACCGGTCGCCAGCCGATCGCAGGTCGCACACAAAACAAACGCATTCATTCGCACCTACGGGCAATTTAAGAGTCGTCAATCCACCTCAAACAAAAAAAAAACATGATCACTTGCACTGAGGGAACCTTTTACATGGAAGACAGGAGGCACCGTTTGCATGCCTGTCCGTTGCCACAGGAGGCCTTCTGCATATTTCACAAACACATTTTCTTTTGCTAAAAAACAAATCAATCAACTGGCAGTCATTTCCAATACTATCACACAACGCCCCCCCCCCGTGCCAAAAAAGCATTTCAAGGCAAACGCCTTCCAAACATTTTTTTCAAAAGTAAGCGCATTAAATACAACATTGAGGTGACGAAGGCCGTGTATGTATATAGGTGGAAAAAGAATGCGCACGTACTTAAAGCTCCTTGCCTGCGATCCATTTGAACAAAACAAGTCGACTCAAATGGATCTAACCTCACTATTTGCACTCGTTATTGTGTAACCGAACATCCGGACTTTCAATTTAGGCAACATTACACCGCAGAGCTCATCATAGTTTAATGAGGGAATGTCCTCATCTTGCGCTGCTGCCGTCACAGGCAGACGTGTCGGCTTTTTTGTTTACTTTTATTTGAACGGGTCCAAATCTAATTTTAGGTCATCAGAAAACAAGCCTCAAATGACCAATTAGTCGATTTTCGGGGGCGTGTTTTTTTTCTGCAGACATCCTTTTAAATAAGTCCAGAAATATGGAATAAATGTCAATGTTGACAGCAGTGGAGGTCCATTAAGTTAATTAGTTAGATGGATGATTAAAAAAAAGAAATAATTAGGCCCTACTGCTATCAAATATTTTTCGAATCGATGATTCTAGCGATTATTCCATGTATTAAATGAAAAGTTATTTTGCATGAAACTTGATCATCCAAATCTCGTTGACTTGCTTTACGGTTCAACAAAAGCAAATCGAACCAATCAAGCAATATTACACGAGAGGGAGCGATGTACTCCGCGAGCTTTTTGAAACGGAGCTACTTCTTGGGTACTGATGAATCCGAAGGGCTACTCGTGTGAGGCTGATTCAAGTTCAACTACACCACTACTACGGCTGAAAATACGGGTTATTTTTGTCATAGATGAAACTATGACTGTTAACTTTTTCCATCAATCGATAATGATTCAGCTACCGGTTGGTCTGTAACGTGAGCGAAAATGTGCACAAATCTTGATCATTGTTTTCAAAAGTCAAAGCATATGTTTGCAAATGCCTTATTTTGATGAAGCGCAAAGATAAGCAAGTCTGCTTTCATGGAGGAGAGGACCACAGAAATCCGAAATATTTTGTTTGGTCCTGTATTAGACCCCGATAGTGACTCTCCAACATGAACTTCCATAAATAAATTACAAACATTGGTGGCACAGTCGACGACTGGTTAGCACACCCGCCTCACAGTTCTGAGGACCCGGGTTCAAATCCGGCCTCGCCTGTGTGGAGTTTGTATGTTCTCCCCGTCGGCTGCGTGGGTTTTCTTCAGGTACTCCGGTTTCCTCCCACATCCCCCAAACTTGCATGGTAGCTTCATCGAAGACTCTAAATTGCCCGTAGGTGTGAACGAGTGTTTGCGTGGCCTGCGATTGGCTGGCGACCAGTTCAGGGTGTATACACCTTGCCTCTCGCCCAGAGTCAGCTGGGACAGGTTCCAGCACGCCCGCGACCCTAGTGAGGAGGAGCGGTACGGAGAATAAATGAATGAATGAATGACAAACATTTATTTCAATACAACACGTACTTCATTTACAAACTTTTGCCATGTTGAAGGTTCTGTGTTTGGGCTATTCAAACCTCCATAGAGTGCCTCTCTTATTAACATGGACTTCAATTTCATTTAAAAAACAACAACTCGGTTTTGTCATACGAGTGTCCAGAAAAGGACCTTGTGTCCTCTGACAGCTACCTCTGTTTGACCCAGTTTTGTATCCGCTTTGTCCATATTTGGCTAAGACCGCCCCCTTTCCGCTGATTGGTAGTCTCCGTGTAGAAGACCCAATTGTGAGAGCACAGGTGTTTGTTATGTTGACAGCGCTGGCTCGGGAGCGGAGAGGTAGGGGGAGAAAATCAACAAACCTTTTCGGTCGAATCGACGATGTGAACGATTGCGTTTAAACTGTTGACCAGATTAAAAAGCTAATTCAGGCAAATCTCTTTCTGCATTTAGTCCTACAGGGAAAAAGTTCAGGAGTAAACCTCAGTTGTCCCGTTATCTTGGAAACTCAGTGGATTTGGCATGTTTCGACTTCCGGACGGGAAAGATGATGCCTGGCAAACTTCAGAAGAACAAACAGAGACTCCGACATGACCAACTCATTCTGGCAAAGGTAATGCGGATCAAGCTCCTGCGTGTGGGTGGTTTAACAGATTATCCGACCAACACATCTCGCCGTGCGGCAGCTCGACAGGTTGTCAGGTCAGATGACAAGCACTTGACATTCATTTATGTTGGCGTGATCAGCCTCCATTTTTTTTACTGGTACTCGTGTGCCGCATTCGAGCAGTAGTAGCTCATCTGTAAACAGTTGGGCTCCGCGACCAGGGTGTCATGGCGTCATGGCCTTTTCAGTCCCACCGCAGACAAAAAGAGGCAGCGACATGTCGGAAGGGAGGCTCGTCAGTTTCTTGACTAGCGTCCAGGTGCGCTTGAGTGGCAGCAGTGTTTTTGCACCCCTTTTATCTGTCATCTCCACTCGCATGCCTGCGTGTGTGCGATCTGGTACTCTGTGTGCGGTACAACACAAATATACAGTAGGCGGGTTGAATTTGCCCTTGCGGAATTGTAATCGGAGTAATAAGTCTGTGGTGACTTGATTTTATGTGGGACTTTTGATCAGGTCTTGTTCCATGAGTATTGATTAAGACTTGACTTGGATTTTGATGATATACAGCAGAGGATATAAAGAGTAGTTGGCAAGTGAACCCACATCAAGTGAATCCAAAAGATGTGACTCGCCAAACCAACTGGTTGGGTCAGTTATCCTTCCCCTTCAGTGGATTATATTTTCTCAAGTGCAGTGACACCAAATTTTGTTTTTAATTTTGAGATTTTGTAATAATCTGTGCCATACTCAAATTGTCTAAATCATAAAACGTTTATTGACGGTACAGATGCATTAACATTTAAACTAAACTGTCATACATGTGTAAATAAGTGTTGTTGTGGGACTTTAAAGGTATAAGTGTTTTCTTCCAATGTTAATGTACAAACCCCAATTACAATGAAGTTGGGTCATTGTGTATATCCATCCATCCATCCATCCATCCATTTTCTGAGCCGCTTCTCCTCGCTCGGGTTGCGGGCGTGCTGGAGCCTGTCCCAACTATCTTGGGGCGAGAGGGGGGGTACACCCTGAACTGGTCGCCAGCCAATCGCAGGGCACATACAAACAAACAACCATTCACACCTCCGGGCAATTTAGAGTCTTCAATCAACCTACCACACCCGGAGAAAACCCACGCAGGCACGGGGAGCACATGCATACGCCACACAGGCGGGGCTGGGATTTGAACCCCTGTCCTCAGAACTGTGAGGCAGATGTGCTAACCAGTCGCGCACCGTGCCGCCACATTGCGTATAATGTAAATAAAAACAGAATACAATGATTTGCAAATATATTTAATTGAATACATGATGAAGGCAAATGTTTTCGACTATTTAACGTTCAAACAGATACGTTTTCTTGGGGGAAATATTCACTCGTTTTGAATTTGATACCTACAACAGGTTCCAAATAAGCATGTTTACCTCTTGTGTTACATCACCTTTTAACAACACTTGATAAGCGTTTGGGAACTGAGGACACAAATTGTTGAAGCTTTGTCAGTGGACATTTTTCCCGTTCTTGCTTGATGTACAACTTCGGTTGCTCTTCGTTGTGTTATTTTGTTTTCGCTTCATAATGCGTCACACTGGGGAGACAGGTCTAGACTGCTGGCACGCCAGTCTTGTACTCACACTCTCCTATTATGAAGCCACGCTGTTGTAACACATGCAGAATGGGGCTTGGCATTGTCTTGCTGAAACAAGCAGGGACGTCCCTGAAAAGACATTGCTTGGATGGCAGCATCTGTTGCTCCAAAACCTGGATGTACCTTTCAGCATTAATGGTGTCTTCACACATGTGCAGTTATCCATGCCATGGGCACTAACACACCCCCCCATACCATCAGCTGACTTATGACCTTTGCGCTGATAACAATCCGGGTGGTCGTTTTTCCTCTTTGGACCGGAGGACATGACGTCCATGATTTCCAAAAACAATCTGAAATGTGGACCACAGCACACTTTCTCACTTTGTGTCCGTGCCAACTCAGATGATCTCGGGGCCGGAGAAGCCAGCAGCGTTTCTGGGTACTGTTGATATATGGCGTTTGCTTCAGTTTGGTAACAATAAACTCAGGCTAACTACTTATTGCACTGTATAGCAGTGTAAATAGTGAAATAAATAAATAAATAGTACATATGTTAACATTTTATTTTATTGAAAAAACAAAGCAAATGCCCAATGCAGTTGACCAATCCAAATAAATTGTCCTGGATTGGATTGTTTGACCCCATAGGTTCCAAACCATCCATCCATCCATCCAATTTCTGAGCCGCTTCTCCTCACGCGGGTCGTGGGCGTGCTGGAGCCTGTCCCAGCTATCTTCGGGCGGGAGGCGGGCTACACCCTGAACTGGTCGCCAGCCAATCGCAGGGCACATAGAAACAAACAACCACTTGCACTCACATTCACACCTACGGGCAATTTAGAGTCTTCAATGAACCTACCATGCATGTTTTTGGGAAATGTGGGAGGAAAGCGGAGTGGCCGGAGAAAAGCCACGCAGGCACGGGGAGAACATGCAAACTCCACACAGGCGAGGCCGGGAATTGAACCCGGGTCCTCAGAACTGCGAGGCTGATGTGCTAACCAGTCGTCCACTGTTCCGCCGGTTCCAAACCTGTATAGTAAAATATTTATTGGGGGTTATTGTACATGCTTGAGTTGTTATTACACAGGATTTTATGAGGTTAAAGGACAGCCAATCGGAAAGCAGGATTTCCTGTCACTTTGTTCCAGCTCCACCTCTGATGTCAGGCATGTGTGCTGACATGCTTTTAAACACGTACGCCTCTGGTGTGTGTGTTGTTGTTTTTTGTCTTCACCACATGCAACAGTGTGTATGTTTGTGCGCACACATTCTGTACATGCACACACAAGAACAAAACAAGAAAAAAGGAATGGAAGACTAAAAAGAGGAAATAAGTGTGTTTCTGACACCCATTTATTAGTGCTTAGTTGAGCAGTTTCTCCCAATGGTGGAATTTGATTAGCATTTCAACAATTAAAAGGCTATCCTGTCGACAGTGGTTGCAACAACATAAAAAACAGGGAAAAAAAATGTTTTGGAGTTTCTTTTTTTCCTATCTTGGAGTCTTGTTCACGAGTGAGGGAAGAATGGAACGGGAAGATCTGTGATGCGGACTTTGTATGGATGATAGAACCAAACATCCATCCATCCATCTTCTACCGCTTATCCGAGGTCGTGTCGCGGGGGCAGTAGCTTTAGCAGGGACGCACAGACTTTCCTCTCCCCAGCCACTTCATCCAGCTCTTCCGGGGGGATCCCGAGGCGTTCCCAGGCCAGCCGAAAGACGTAGTGTCTCCAGTGTGTCCCGGGTGGTCCCCGGGGTCTCCTCCCGGTGGGACGTGCCGGGAACACCTCACCGGGGAGGCGTCCGGGAGACATCCGAATCAGATGCCCCAGCCACCTCATCTGGCTCCTCCCGATGTGGAGGAGCAGCGGCTCTACTCTGAGCCCCTCCCGGATCACAGAGCTTCTCACCCTATCTCTAAGGGAGAACCCGGACACCCTGCGGAGGAAACTCATTTCGACCGCTTGTATCCCGGATCTTGTTCTTAAGGTCACGACCCACAGCTCGTGACCATAGGTGAGGGTAGGAATGTAAATCGAGAGCCTCGCCTATCGGCTTAGCTCCTTCTTGACCACAACGGACCGATACAAAGTCCGCATCACTGCAGATGCTGCACCGATCCGCCTGTCGACCTCGCGTTCCATTCTTCCCTCACTCGTGAACAAGACCCCAAGATACTTGAACTCCTCCACTTGGGGCAGGATCTCATCCCCGACCTGGAGAGGGCACGCCACCCTTTTTCCGACTGAGGACCATGGTCTCAAGATTTGGAGGTGCCGATTCTCATTCCAGCCGCTTCACACTCGGCCGCGAACTGATGAAGCCAACAGAACCACATCATCTACAAAAAGCAGAGATGCAAACTGAGGCCACCAAACCGGACTCCCTCTACGCCTCGGCTGCGCCTTGAAATTCTGTCCATCAAAGTTATGAATAGAATCAGTGACAAAGGGCAGCCTTGGCGGAGTCCAACCCTCACCGGGAACGAGTCCGACTTACTACCGGATAAGCGGACCAAACTCTGACTCCGGTCGTACAGGGACCGAACAGCCCGTATCGGGGGGTTTGGCACCCCATACTCCCGAAGCACCCCCCACAGGAACCCCAGAGGGACACTGTTGAATGCCTTCTCCAAGTCCACAAAACACATGTAGACTGGCTGGGCGAACTCCCATGCACCCTCGAGGATCCTGCCGAGGGTGTAGAGCTGGTCCACTGTTCCACGGCCAGGACGAAAACCACAGTGCTCCTCCTGAATCTGAGATTCGACTTCCCGACAGACCCTGAATAGACCTTGCCAGGGAAGCTGAGGAGTGTGATCCCCCTGTAGTAGGAACACACCCTCCGGTCCCCCTTCTTAAAAAGGGGGACCACCACCCCAGTCTGCCAATCCAGAGGCACTGTCACCGATGTCCACACGATGTTGCAGAGGCGTGTCAACCAGGACAGCCCCACAACATCCAGAGCCGTACGGGACTCTGGGCGAATCTCATCCACCCCTGGGGCCTTGCCACCGAGGAGCTTTTTAACCACCTCGGCGACCTCAACCCCAGAGATAGGAGAGCCCGCCTCAGAGAACCCAGACTCTGCTTCCTCATGGGATGGTGTGTCAGTGGAATTGAGGAATCTTCGAAGTATTCTCCCCACCGTCTAACAACGTCCCGAGTCGAGGTCAGCGGCACCCCATCCCCACTATACACAGTGTTGATGGTGCACTGCTTCCCCCTCCTGAGACGCCGGATGGTGGACCAGAATTTCCTCGAAGCCGTCCGGAAGTCTTTCTCCATTGCCTCACCGAACTCCTCCCACGCCCGAGTTTTTGCTTCAGCGACCACCAAAGCTGCACTCCGCTTGGCCAGCCGGTACCCGTCAGCTGCCTCAGGAGTCCCACAGGCCAAAAAGGCCCGATAGGACTCCTTCTTCAGCTTGACGGCATCCCTCACCGTTGGTGTCCACCTACGGCTGCGGGGATTGCCGCCACGACAGGCACCGACCACCTTACGGCCACAGCTCCGGTCGGCCGCCTCAGCAATGGAGGGGCGGAACACGGTCCACTCGGACTCGATGTCCCCCGCCTCCCCCGGAACATGAGCAAAGCTCTGTCGGAGGTGGGAGTTGAAACTCCTTCTGACGTTCCCAGCAGAACCTCACAATACGTTTGGGCCTGCCACGTCGGACCGGCATCTTCCCCCACCAACGGAGCCAACTCACCACCACTCCGCCCCTCTCTTAAAAAACGTAAATGCGGAAAAGTTTGTCTTTCCGCAATTAAGAAAAAAAGGAAATGCGGAATGACAAACCTTTTCTAACACACCAACATTGCCTCTTTCTCTCCAGGGTGGTAAGCCTGACCTGAACACGACTCTGCCCATCAGACAGACAGCATCCATCTTTAAACAGCCTGTTACCAAGGTTACAAGTCACCCGGGAAACAAGGTAAAGACAGACCTGCAGAGAGCGACTGAGCAACCCAGACAGGTAAATCTCTCTCTCTCTCTCTCTCTCTCTCTCTCTCTCTCTCTCTCTCTCTCTCTCTCTCACTCTCCTCTCGGGCTGCACGATATTGGAAATGTTTTTTTTTAAATATATTTTTAAAACGGCGATATATATTGCAATGTGAAATAATACAGGATCAGTGTTGGGAAAGTTACATTTCTACGTCAGCTAGTTCAAAGTTTAGTTCACCATTCCAAAGATGAACAAGTTCAATTCATAGTTCATGATTCAAAATTTTGAACTAAGTTTACTGGCGCACAAATGAACTCGTTGATAGTTTTTCTTTCTTTCAATGCTCTATGTTGCTGAGGGGCTATTACCCACAAAATACTGGCATTTAATTTCCCTGTTGTTGCCACCCATTCAGTCCACACTAGTAGCAGCTAGCTGCAGCTAGCACCCTACAATCTCGAAAACAGGAAAATTGTGTTGCTTGAATGGTGTGTGTGTTTTTTTTTTTTTTGAGGAATTAAAACAAAAACAGGTCTGTAGTCCTTAATGTGCAAACAAAAACACACAACACAGTACGACAGGAACGACGATGAAATGACATATTGATAACGTTGCATTCCCAGCAGCTCTGGCTGACTATATTAACAAACTGTATTATCTTATCTACTCTTATATTACGAAAAACAAAATCAATTCAATATCATCACAGTGTCTTAGTGTTTTAAGTTCAGCGTTCTAATAAAATAATTTTCCTAGTAATCCATTTGTACAATTACGGTTTGTATGACAAAAGAATCAAGGAACACATTCCCTCCCATTTACGCAGTCTCCCTGAATGCACCTCGAGCACTCATTCAGCTGTGGCGTGCATGCCTTCAGTCAGTATGTTAATTCTGAGGAGCGAAATAGGAAATGCAGCAGGTGTACATGGTTTCCTGTGTCCTCTTGCATAATTATCATACAAGGAGATAAGTATACAACACTTTGGGCTATTCAGTGTGTCGTTTGAAGCATTATTACCACAACATGGGTGCTCATCATATTAAGATGTCCAAACAGGACTGAAGTGTTCCTGAGCCCATGCGCTGATATCCTTGACACACTGATGTCGCTTTTTGATGCGGTGCCGCCTGAGGGATCGAAGGTCACGGGCATTCAATGTTGGTTTACGGCCTTGCCGCTTGCATGCAGTGATTTCTCCAGAGCCTCTGAAGCTTTTGATGATTTTATGCACCGTAGATGATGAAATCCCTCAATTCCTTGCAATTGTACCTTGAGGAACATTGTCCTTCAACTGTTGGGACTATTTTCTCACGCACGTGTTCACAAAGCGGTGAACAAGTGTGCCCCATGTTTGCTTGTGAATGACCGAGCAATTCAGGGAAGCTCCTTTTCTAGCCAATCACGGCGCCCACCTGTTCCCAATTGGCCTGTTCACCTGCGGGATGTTCCAAACACGTGTTTGATGAGCATTCCTCAACTTTCTCACTCTTTTTTGCCAACGTGTTGCAGCCATAAAATTCTAAAGTAATGATTATTTGCTAAAAACAATCAAGTTTATCAGTTTGAACATTCAATATATATGTCTTTGTAGTGTATTCCATTAAATATAGGTTGAACGTGATTTCCAAATCATTGTATTCTGTTTTTATTTAGGTTTAACACAACGTCCCAAATTCATTGGAATTTGGGCTCGTAGCTCATTACAAACGTCAGCATCGGACCATCAGTGTTTTAACCAACCTGAAACCCCCCAAAAGGTTTGAGTTCAAATATTTCAATAATGGATACTCGATCCGGTCTGTCAAATTTCAATCCAAGTCATGGGCACCCACACACTCAACGGAGAGCGACGGAGTTAATGAGCCGTGAACCTGTGTGTTGCATCATTAGCAGTTTGGGTGTTTGGTGCCTTGCTCCTCTACTCAGGCAGAACAGTGGCATTTCTGCAGCAGTCAGTCCAAACCTCCAGCCATGATTTTGGCTGTCCCCCCTCCAGTCTTTATGAGCTAAATGATAATCTAAATTCATTTATCGCTTAATGTGTGTCTTCTGTGTGCGTGCGTCTTAAAAAATATATCTGAGAAGAAAACAATAAGCAGCTGTAACTGATTCAAATGCAACACACTTGAAGGCAGTGGCACAGGTGGGTGTGTTTGTATTTAGCAGAGGTTGTTTGGAATGAGAAATGGAAAAGTCGCAGGGTGTAGGACGGGTATTGAACTTGTTTTCATTGCCGGCCACTTTATGGTTCTGGTCGGTTACAGAGGTGAAACCACATAAATGTATAATCGCAAGGAGTGTTTCGTATATTATGCTATGAAAACATTCATAATGGCATTTGCTATTGCTTTGACTCCTCTGAAGAGCCAGGGAGAGGCCGTTTAAGTACTGCTGGAAGAATAAATGTTACACTGTGTTCTGTGTGGGAACCCTAATAATCTTTCTGTCACATTACAAAATTGACCCTACATTTGATTCTAATCCTTTTTACAATGGACAACGACATATTCTGCCCTCCCTGAACGTGCTACGCGCTGTCCGGTAGGTGGGTAGCGAACGGTCCTCCAATTGAGAGGCACAGCGTTTATTTACTCCCAGGTGGTGTTGACTGTAAAACTGAAAGACATGAAACAAAAAGAGAATTGAACAGAGTACATTTAAGCACTGAGAGATTATCAATTGTGCTGAATGAAAGGATCAAGAAAAAAGACATTTTATTTACAACAAATAAAGCGTCTTTGGTCAGTTATCTCTGACAAGCAGAACAATTGAATGCTCTTCCACTTGATGGCAGAAGGTACAATTAACTTATGCTTCTACCTGTTGACATTCATACCACAAAATAACAGTTTTTGTGTTCATCTATGAGATCATAATCATCATTGCTTTTTTTTCACAGTGGAACCTCGGACTAATATGGCCAGTGGGTCGTTTTTTGGTGGCCATATGCATCAATATTACTATACAGTACGAAATTAATTGTGTTGTACTTTTTTTTGTGCCGCAAAATATGCAGTACAGTACAAAGTTATAGTGAACAAATATAAAAAAAGCTTGAAAAATGTTTTATCCAAACTTACCATGCTGGTGTGCTTGTTGTTGTTGTAGTGACGAGTGGCAAGTCAGGCAGTTCGCTTTCATGAGCCATAATGAAAAAGTCCATCCATCCATCCATTTTCCGTGCGGCTTATCCTCACTAGGGTCGCGGGCCTGCCGGAGCCTATCCCAGCTATCTTCGGACGAGAGGCGGGGTACACCCTGAACCGGTCCCCAGCCAATCGCAGGGCACATATAATAAACAAAACAACCATTTGCACTCACATTCACACCTACGGGCAATAGTCTTCAATCAACCTACCACAACGTGGGTGCTAATCCTATTAAGATGTCCAAAAAGGTCCCTCTGCTGGTCACTTTCAATATCACAGTTGAGTGACTGTATATTACAGATTGCACATATACATTGCAGTGATGATACTCGAACAAAATATTGTGCAGCCCTACGCTCGTCTCTTCTCTTCTCTGTCTCGCTCTCTCTCTCTCCCTCTAACTCTCTCTCTCTCTCTCTCTCTCTCTCACTCACTGGGTGTCTGCTTCTCTCTGTGTCTGTCTGTCTCTCTTGCTCTGTCGCGTTCTCCCGCTCTGCATGTGAAGTACATTTATCTGATGTTCTTTATCTGTGTGAAGTATCTTTGTCTGAAATGATGATCTGACTGGATTCCCAAAATGGAGGCCAGCCAGTGCTTCTGTATTATCTCCTTATAAACTTAAGCATTGGACCATCAGTGTTTTCCCCCTCTTTGAAAATCACCCTCAAAAGTTGAGTTAAAATATTTCATTAATTGATACTTGATCCTGTCAGATGATATAAACACTCAGTTTTCACATCAGGATCAGAATCTATCGTCCCTTAAAGAGCCGGAGTACAAAGAGGGTAAGGTACAAAATAATAATATAGGCATTGAGAATAAGGCTCAATACAGTCAAAAAGTCGAGACACAATAAAAAAAAACAAAAAAAAAACACAATCGAAGAACCCCTCCTTGAGCCGTCACCTTATCGTGGTGGAGGGGTTTGTGTGTCCCAATGATCCTAGGAGCTAAGTCGTCTGGGGCTTTATTCCCCTGGCAGGGTCACCCATGGCAAACAGGTCCTAGGTGAAAGCACGGCTCCAAAAACCCCTATGACGAGTACAATAAATGGATTCGGGTTTCCTTGCCCGGACGCGGGTCACCGGGGCCCCCCTCTGGAGCCAGGCTCGGAGGTGGTGCTCGAAGGCGAGCGCCCATGGGGCCCGGCCGGGCACAGCCTGAAAGGGTAAAGTGGGTCCCCCTTCCCATGGGCTCACCACCTGTGGGAGGGGCCGAAAGGGTAAAGTGGGTCCCCCTTCCCATGGGCTCACCACCTGTGGGAGGGGCCATAGGGGTTGGGTGCAGTGCGAGCTGGGTGGTGGCCGAAGGCGGGGACCTTGGCGATCCGATCCCCGGCTACAGAAGCTGGCTCTAGGGATGTGGAATGTCACCTCTCTGGCAGGGAAGGAGCCCGAGCTGGTGTGTGAGGTCGAGAAGTTCCGACTAGATATAGTCGGACTCGCCTCCACGCACAGCTTGGGCTCTAGTACCAGTCCTCTCGAGAGGGGTTGGACTCTCTTCCACTCTGGAGTTGCCCACGGTGAGATGCGCCGAGCAGGTGGGGGTATACTTATTGCTCCCCGGCTCGGCACCTGTACATTGGGGTTCACCCCGGTGGACGAGAGGGTAGCCTTCCTCCGCCTTCGGGTGGGGGGACGGGTCCTGACTGTTGTTTGTGCCTATGCACCAAACAGCAGTTCAGAGTACCCACCCTTTTTGGAGTCCTTGGAGGGGGTGCTGGAGAGCGCTCCCGCTGGGGACTCCATCGTTCTGCTGGGGGACTTCAATGCTCACGTGGGCAATGACAGTGAGACCTGGAAGGGCATGATTGGGAGGAATGGCCCCCCGATCAGAACCCGAGCGGTGTTCTGTTATTGGACTTCTGTGCTCGTCACGGATTGTCCATAACGAACACCATGTTCAAGCATAAGGGTGTCCACACGTGCAATTGGCACCAGGACACCCTAGGTCGCAGTTCGATGATCGACTTTGTGGTCGTGTCATCGGACTTGCGGCCGCATGTCTTGGACACTCGGGTAAAGAGAAGGGCGGAGCTGTCAACTGATCACCACCTGGTGGTGAGTTGGCTCCGATGGTGGAGGAAGATGCCGGTCCGACGTGGCAGGTCCAAACGTATTGGGAGGGTCTGCTGGGAACGTCTGGCGAAATCCCCTGTCAGAAGGAGTTTCAACTCCCACATCCGACAGAACTTTGCTCATGTTCCGGGGGTGGCGGGGGACCGCGCCTCCATTGCTGAGGCGGCCGACCGGAGCTGTGGCCGTAAGGTGGTTGGTGCCTGTCGTGGCGGCAATCCCCGAACCCGTTGGTGGACACCAACGCTGAGGGATGCCGTCAAGCTGAAGAAGGAGTCCTATCGGGCCTGTTTGGCATGTGAGACTCCTGAGGCAGCTGATGGGTACCGGCTGGCCAAGCGGAATGCAGCGTTGGTGGTCGCTGAAGCAAAAACTTGGGCTTGGGAGGAGTTCGGTGAGGCCATGGAGAAAGACTTCCGGACGGCTTCGAGGAAATTCTGGTCCACCATCCGGCGTCTCAGGAGGGGGAAGCAGTGCACCATCAACACTGTGTATAGTGGAGAAGGGGCGCTGCTGACCTCGACTCGGGACGTTGTGAGCCAGTAGGGAGAATACTTCGAAGACCTCCTCAATTCCACCAACACGCCTTCCCATGGGGGTCTGGGTTCTCTGAGGCGGGCTCTCCTATCTCTGGGGTTGAGGTCAGCGAGGTGGTTAAAAAGCTCCTTGGTGGGATGGCCCCGGGGGCGGATGAGATTCGCCCGGAGTTCCTCAAGGCTCTGGATGTTGTAGGGCTGTCCTGGTTGACGCGCCTCTGCAACATCGTGTGGACATCGGGGACAGTGCCTCTGGATTGGCAGACTGGGGTGGTGGTCCCCTTTTTAAAAAGAGGGACCAGAGGGTGTGTTCCAACTACAGGGGGATCACACTCCTCAGCCTCCCTGGTAAGGTCTATTCAGGGGTGCTGGAGTGGAGGGTCCGTCGGGAAGTCGAATCTCAGATTCAGGAAGAGCAGTGTGGTTTTCGTCCTGGCCGTGGAACAGTGGACCAACTCCACACCCTTGGCTGGTGACCAGTTCAGGGAGCACCCCGCCTCTCGCCCGAAGATAGCTGGGATAGGCTCCAGCAGCCCTAGTGAGGATAAGTGGTAAAGAAGATGGATGGATGGATGGATGGATGGATAAATGAAACATGGTGTCTTTTTATCCTCCTCCTAGGGGCCCTAAGCCGACGGCCTGACGCCAAAAGCTCGAACTCATTATGGAGTGGATGATTAGGACAGTACATAATGACATTTGCTTTCCTCAGGACCTGTCTGTTATAGACAGACACGAGCCCAGCCTGGTGACTTTGTGAGATCTTTGCCGCAAGACAAGATTCTTTTCAGACAAGTTCACGTTTCCAAATTATGCAACAATACAAAAGAATAAAACAGATTCAATAAAACTTCTGTAAAAGAGAGCCATCATCTCAGAATAAACATAGAAGGTTCTCATTTTCCTCAGGAAGTACAATCTTTGATGAACTTTGGTCAAATCAACATGATGTTCAAAACAGTTTGTCTCGGAAGAAAAATAATAATAATCTCCACCATCTCAACATCAGCACAGTTGTTGGTGGAGATGAGGTAGACTTCCTACAGTCAGTGATCATGTCTTAGATTCTTGTTCAACTGGAGATGACTAATCGCAACAATCTAAAATTGAATCAGCAACAGGCCCATGGTCCTGCTTACCCCCCTGTAGAAGACTAACAATAACTTTTAAATGTGTCTGTTCCTAAAGCTGCTGCAGCACTCTTAAGTGTGCAAAATGAAGACGAGGGGTGATGAGCAGCAACCTTGAGGAGAGCACATTGGAAAAAACACCATTAACTCTCACACACTGTGTGTGACCTGTTAGTTAAAAAATGAGTCATCCAATTAATCAAGGTCAGATCGAGTTGGATGTGACGGAGGAGTCTCTCAGCAAGCAAGGAGGCTTGGATCGTATTGAATGCTCAGGAAAAGTCAACGACAAAGAGTCTGGCATGCGTGCTTCTGCCCCTCAACATGCCTGAACAAAAATTGTAGTGACTACTCCATCCTCGACACCTCTGCCAGCCCTGCCAGCAAACGGAAGTAGATGAAGGTGCTGGTCAACATGCAGTAAAATTTCACTTTTGATGATCTTTTCCAAAGTTTGTATCACCAAGGACATCTTTGAGTGCTTTGGGGCAGCCACGCTTAGCGATTGGAACAATAATAGAATGTTTTCAGAGCTGGGCTACTTTACAATGACAAAAATACAATGGAAAACGCTGCTCAGCTGATTCGCACAGGTTTTTGCCACAGATTACCACATCCAGGACTCTTAGCCTTAGCTTTCTTAAAAAGTTTTGCAACATCATTTGCATCAATCCAAAGAAAATCCAATTGAAAATAAAAGATAAAATCCAAGATAAATCACATAACCCACTTTCTGCAACAAACCCATGTTGGAGGTGTGTCTTTGGCAAATGAATGACTGCATTATTTGTAACCAAAAAGCACATTTTAGGTGAGCAAAAGTATTGGAACAGATATGCAGTTCATTAAATAAAGTCAACAACACTTAAGTATTTAGTTTAGATTGCAATACCTACATCAAGCCATTGACATCACCAAACCTTTACATTCTTCTTTGATTTTTTTTCAGGCTTTCACGTCAGCCTCTTTCCAATCTCCTCTTTTTAGCATGTGCAGTAAAATGCATGCTCTGTAGGGTTTTAAGTCTGGTCAATCTAAAATCTTCCACGTCTTAACCCTAAACCCTTAACCCTTTGTTGTTTTGGATCATTATCTCATTGTATTGTATTTTTCTTTAAATTGGCAGTCAAAACTTTTTCTGTTGACTTCTGAGTTGATTTTGCTGCTGCCATCATATGCTATATCAATGATTAACATGCCTGTCCCACAAGAAGCCATGCACTGAGGAGAGGCTTCCGTCGGGCCGCTCTGCCATAAAGCCCCAACTGGTGGAGGGCTGCAGTGATGGTTGACTTTCTAGAACTTTCTCCCATCTCCCAACTGCATCTCTTTGCAGCTCAGCCGCAGTGATCTTTGGATTCTTATTGACCCCTCTCGCCATTTAAGGATTATGGAGGCCAGTGTCCTCTTAGGGACCTGAAGTGCAGCAGATTTCTTTTGGTAACCTTGGCTAGATCTGTGACTTGCCACAATTCTGTCCCTGAGCTCTTCAGGCAGTTCCTTTGACCTCATGATGGTCATTTTCTCTGACATGCACTGTGAGCTGTAAGGTCTTCTATAGACAGGGGTGTGGCTTTCCTAATCAAGTCCAATTAATATAATCAAACACAGCTGGACTGTAGGTGAAGGTGTAGAACCATCTCTCGGATGATCAGAAGAAAGGGACAGCACCCGAGTTACAGCAAAGGCTCTGAATACTTTGGGCTGTGTGATATTTCAGTTTTTCTTTTGTAATAAATCAATATGGGGTGCGGTGTGTACATTAATGAGGAAAAAATGACCAAATGATTTTCGCAAATGGCTGCAATATAACATAAGAGAGAAAAATGAATACTTTCCGTACCCACTGTATATAGTGCAGTAAGGCCGTTGAATAGAGTTTGGTGCAATATTGAGATGTGAACAGCTAGGAGGTAGAATGCAGCACAATTGACTTATCTGGCAGAGCTGTCAAGCAGAGAGAGGCACAATTTAAAAGTTGTTGAGAAAATGTTCACTATCCTGGGGACCAAATGCTTTGACTTTTAACGACTGACCGTTGACTGCTAAATAGAGGCTGCCTGAAGTCAGGATGGGAGTCTGCGGCATCACCTGCCGAGTGAAGCTCTGTCCGTCACACAAATGCTGGATAACCAACAGCACCTACCGATTGGTTCACATTCAACAACAAATGCCTTGAATGAAGATTTTCAAACCTCATAAGATGAATGAGCTTCAGTTCACCATCGCATTAAATATATACATTTCCCCATCACAGTCTATTTAGATCTGTGCTGGTCCCTGCTTCCGCCATTTATCCTTTGTCATGTATAACCAACGTTTGTTTAAATTCGAATGTGTGCAATTCACAATTTTTGTCATAAAAAAAATTGGCAATCATATTGTGTGTGTCTTCCATCTGAAGTCTACACTTTGAAAACTTAGTTAATGAGTACAGTAGATTAAACTTGGAAGCGCATATAAGCAAGATCAAGTACAATATCCTGCATCGACACCTGCAGTTGCACAGTGTTAAAAGAAAAGCATTTTTATGCAAGATAGTTTGGGTTGTCAAATTGCAAATCATACTATTCTTCACAACTGTGATCAAATTGAAAAAAAGATATACAGTATTGCGGAAGATAGCTCTGCAATTGGATGGGGACCGGTCCGTGGTCCACTCTGCAGGAAGTCAGCTGTGATAGGCTCCAGCTCACCGCGACCTTAACGAGGACAAACAGTTGAAAATGAAGGATTTTGTTTACTTCTTCCCTTGTAGAAGCTGGCTCGAAAAGCCTCGCGAAGTACAATGCGGTATTGTGCAATCTCTTGCGGTTTGCCGTCTATTTTTCACCAGCACTCAACTCGCTCTTTGTCTTTGCAGCTCTTTTGGGAGAGAAGGTTGAAAGGTTTGCGATCATCGGATGTCTCAGAGGAAGTTCTACGTACAATGGAGCTACCTAAAGGCCTCCGGAGTAAGTTCACATAAACCGAAGCCCAAATGCAGCAATTTTAGCCTCTGACCTCGGACTGTTCTGTCTCTTGCAGGTGTTGGTCTAAACTCCAATGATGACACTCTGCTGTCCGCCATCGCCAGTGCTCTGCACATGAGCTCCGCTCCGATCACGGGACAGACATCGGTGGCCGCTGAGAAGAACCCAGCGATCTGGCTGAACACATCCCAACCGCTCTGTAAGGCCTTTACCGTGACTGACGAACAAATCCGGTGAGAGGCTGCTTCTTGCTAAGGAAATGTTGCTATTACTGGATTGCAGGCTTTTTATGTGCGGGTTGACTACGATATGAGCTTTACAGTGGTATTTCCCAACCTTTATGGAGCAAAGGCACACACGGTATTTATTTGTTTACTCAAAATCAAGAAAAGGTGCACACACAGGTGAATGATGTACTTTCTGCCATCTAGTGGAAGAACATGACATTGTGACACGTGCTATCTTATTCTTTACAAATGTGCTAGGGTGCACTGGTTGGGAATAGCTTTGCAGTGTGTAAACCTGGACTTTCCACGTCGGGTGGGTATTCTTCCAATATTCCCCATTAGACTTTGGTTGACTTCACAAATTGAATTGTATAGCCAGTGGCAGTTCTAGACCAATATTAATGGGGTGGCCAGACTGGGGCCAAGGACGGCCGGACTACAGTTGTCAACGGGGGTGGGGTGGTGATGCTGATGACAGAAAAGTTTCATCCAAAACCAATTCGGCAGGTGCGGGGGCTGCCAGTCACTTTCAGTCACATGACAACTTTGTTGGTACAGCTACATCCATTCATAGTGTGGGGCCACTGGGGGTGGGCAAGCACATTGTTAGGGGGGCACTCGCCTCCCACCCCAAGAACCGCCACTGTGAATAACTTCCACCCATCCATTTTCTCATTCGGTCCACGGGTAACTTTGGGTGAGAGTCATCCGTCCATCCATTTTCTGTCGCGCTTCTCCTCACAAGGGTCGCGGGCGTGCCGGAGCCTATCCCAGCCGTCGTCGGGCAGGAGGCGGGGTACACCGTCAACTGGTTGCCAGCCAATCGCAGGGCACATACAAACAAACAACCATTCGCACCTATGGGCAATTTAGAGTCTTCAATGAACCTAGCATGCATGTTTTTGGGATGTGAGAGAAAAGCCACGCAGGCACGGGGAGAACATGAAAAACTCCACACAGGCGAGGCCGGGGATTGAACCCCGGTCCTCAGAACTGTGAGGCAGACGCTCTAACCAGTTTTTTTTTTTTTTTTACAAAGGGGAACATTTCTAAAAATCTCATCTCATAGACTTTGAGAACAAATATACCGATACATGTAGGATCAATCAGACTTACTAAGTTGAATCTACAATGAGTCATGATTTAACATGTCGAATAATGAAGGGACCACCATTTTAACGAGAGGTTGATATTCACATAACTTTTGTTTACTTACTGTATGTTTTTCCCTAGAGTCCATCAAATTGGATGCATTATTTCCAATTATTGTTTAACGTTCTTGTTTAACGATTGTCATAGAATGGGCTTGATCAGCATGTTCGGAGTACAATGAGTTATGGGTGTGGAATGCTTTTCTGTGGAAAGCTTGTAAACAGTTGCGAGTGACCCAAAAAGAGATGCACTTCCTAAATGAAGAGCACTGAAAAGTCTGATGGTCTTGGGGTTTGCACGTTTTCCCCGTGCTTGCGTGGCTTTTCTCCAGTACTCTGTCTTTCGTCGTCATTCCAAAAACATATATGAAATAAATTGTAAACTCTAAATTGTCCATCGGCGTCAATGTTGAGTAGTTGTTTGTCCATATGACTTGCGACCAGCCTAGTGGCTACATGGGTGGACAAAACAATTTCTCTCTGAACAGCAGAACATCGTTGTAACCAGAATAATGTGTGGTGCCACTAAAGTAGCTCGACATGACAACTTCCCATAGCTGACACCATGTTGCCTTGGACCCCAAACTAGTTGAGACTGACCGTTTCCATCTGTGAAAGGATTTGTTGGAATATCCTTACTATGCATTTCAAGTGTGAGCAAACGCTCGCTTGGGAAAAAAAGATGGACATCAAAGATATTCATTAAAGATAACCGACAGAAAGCAAATAACCTAGAAATTGGGTAAAAGCGTCTTCTATCTCTCGGCCATAGACAGATGAGATGTGTGGAGATTGCCGCATGCCGGACAACCGAGGCAATCGGTAAACTGAGAGGCCTCAGATGACGCCAGATGTGAGTGATGAGGGAGGAGGAAGTGCAGGATTTTGAAGAAAAGCAGTTACCCTGGGAGATCCACAGTCAGTTCAATAGACAGTAACACCTGCTAAATCTTTCATCTTGTTTGCGAGGCAATTCACGCCTGCGCGCATTAAGCTCCATTATGCGGTCCGCTTTTTGTTTGCTCTCCGTCATCTCTTAACTATCTTACCAGAACGCTATCAGACCTCACTTCATTGTGTTCTGCTACATAAAAGCATTTCTTCTTTAACCCTCACTTTCTAAAATAATGTCAGGTTGGGAATAGCTTTACAGTATGTAACCCTGCAGCTTCAAGTGAAAATGAGTCCAACAGCTGGCTTTGTGATTGTCACGTCATCAAAACACATGAATGCCAAATCAATGTAACGAGCGGTGTATGAGCGAGAGCATCCTGGGCTTCGGCGCTCTTCTTTTGCTCCCGTTTCACTTACTGACTGTTAATGCCAAGTCGCTTTGGTGTTGAGCAGTTGAAGTGTGGCTCGAGAGCCTTTGACTGCCTGTTGTGGTTCCTAATTATGTGGCGCGCGCTCAAATTCAAGCAGCAAAGTGCAGCTAATTGGAGTTGTTGATAAATCTGCGGCAGCCCGTCACCGTTCGGCCTCATCTTCCTTCTAATAAGGAGTTTAGGTTTCGTAGACATTTGATTTTAAGCCATTGTTAGTTCTTAACCCGTTTGAACGGAAATTAGCGCATGCGTGATGTACTCGAAGTAATTTCTACATGACATAAAAAACACATCCATCGGGCAATTTGTGCAGTATGTTTTGCATGCATAACAAGAATGGCGATGAGTTGGATACTGGAAAGGAAAGATGAAGTCGAGTGGCGTCGCAGCTTGAAATATGCATGCATGACGGCAGGGGGCACTGTGGAGACACATTGTAAGCGACGCGGTCCGCAAGTGTGTATCTTTGTGTCCGGTGGACCAACGGAGCGGAGGGAACAGCTGGCCGAAGCCATTACAGCAGACTCATTGGAATATGTCTGCCTCCACTCAACTTTTCCCTCGTTTCCTTCCCTCGATCGCTTCCTCGCCGTTTCATGCCTTCTGCCCCGTCTTTCCTTTTTTTCGAATAGCGCGTTATTTTGCACATTTTCTTTCAGTTCCTTGTTTTGTTTCCAGCACCCTTTATCTTGACCGCTATTTATTTCCCCACTTATCCTTTCAGTCGCACATATTTGGAATATTGAGTTTGTCTTCAACCTGTCTTTGTTTCCATCTCCATCACTCCTTTCCTATTTTCAACCCCTCCTCCCTCAGTCTGCTCTGATATCTACTCCCTCCCTCCAGCATTTATGCCTCCTGTGCTCCCCCTTTCTTATCTCTTTCCCCCATTAATTTCCAATTCTCCCCCCCCCCCCACTCTCTCTCCCTCTGAATGTGCTTGTCATCCTAAATCGCTCTCATTCCTTTTCTCTCCCGCTGCAACGCTCCTCTTAGTCTTCCCGTGGACAGATACTCGGTCAAATTGTTTAGTCCAAATTGTCCAGGGGATGGTTAAGTTTGAACTCCATTTGTTTTTCACCCTTTAGAGCCTCAGGATATTCTCCAGGACTTGTCCTATCCTCAGTTACAAGAGATTAATTTAAAGTGGTGACTAATAACGTTCTCCATAAGGCCTGAATAATGATTAAAAAAAATCAGGAATGTAATAAATGTTTGGTTGGTTAAAAAAGACCAATCAAAAATGTACTTTTTGTCAGCAAAACGGAAAAGATCCCAAAAGATCCCAAATGTGACAAAAGACTTAACAAACAGCAAACATGACTAGCGGACACCACATGAATTACAAGCAAGAAACAAGTGATGATCAAGAACTACAGTGGCCTGAAAAGGTATTCATACCCCTTGAACTTTCTCCCATTTTGCCTTATTTATTGCATCCACAAACTGAAATGTTTTTTGATTGAGATTTTCCATGAGCACAAAGTATAGAATTACGTGCACTTGGTGATGTTCTATCACATAACATCTCAACTAAACACATTCAAGTTTGGGATCGGAAGGATGTTCAAAACCTATGAATGCGTTTTTTTAAGGCACCGTACGTGGAGATGATAGCGGATGATGGTAAGCAATGCGGTAATCCGGCGTCTTCCGGCCGTCTTCCGCTCCACCTCGAAACCCCGCTGATCGACACAAGAGGCTTTGCACACCAACGCTCACCAAGGAGACTGTGGAAATACAATACAAATACACACACACAGAGAAATAGGAACATAACATTTATTCTGCTTGGAACCAACCAAACTTCCAATATTATTATTATTATTATTATTATTATTTTCAGATTTTTAATGACTTCAAAGAAGAGCCCAAGTGATGATTTCACAGGATGCTGCCCCTAGCTGGGGTCAAAGGTCATATAAGGCTCCTCCAGTTATCATTTTCAACTCGTTGTGTTTGCTGCTTCATCTTCTGCAAAAGGAGGAGACGTGAGTTCTTATAGGCTGTTTATGTTTCAAATGTAGGGAGCAGGAGCTGAAGGTGCACCAAGCAAGGCGGAGTCTGGAGGAGGCACTGATGGCTCACAGCTTGGCACGGGCGGCTGAGAACAGCAGAGAGGTGTCAGAAGGGAAGGCGGCTTAAAGACAAAGAAGAAGAAAGTAGGAGACGGGAAAACATATTTACTCATGTACATGAGTATTAACAGTATAAAAAGATACGGCCGCGCTGTTTCATGTTCATTCTTTAAGCCTCGGTTTCCCCTTTTCCTTTTCTCGGTTCTTCTGCCGTCTATTCCACATTGACCACGAACTTCGTGCTCAAAGTAATTCGTAAATACGTGCATACACACACGCACGTACACACTTCTGCTCAGACCAATTCAGATGCCTCAGGAAGGCTTGTATGAATGAGGCCTTAATGCTCCCAACTTTGTGAACACTGTGATTTCGCTAACCAATGACATGACCTCATCAAATGGATGCACCACAATGAGGAGCATCATTCTTGGCTACAATTGGAACAGATAGACTGCAACAACAGCAAACTCTCTTCTACTAGTCTTAAACGCCATCAATGTTTCAAGAATCCAATAATCGCATCCACCTTAACGGCTTGGTGGCAAAGTTTAGAATGGACAGGATCTCAATTAGCTTAATCCAGATGTTGAAAATTCATAATATACCCCTTCATTTTAGTACATGGGAACAACATGGAATTGACCACCTACAACAACTATTGAACGATAATGTTTTTAGGACACGTGATGAACTGTTCCAAGAATTCCAAATAACTTTCTTCAACAGAATAAATTCAAACCAGCAATAAAAAAAAGAATACCAACACTCCAGAGCACCCTCGAACTGCCGGAGTGAAGCTTCTCCCGCAAAGTCAAAAGAAATCTCAAAAGTTTATCAATTCATTTCATGTACTAAATCAACGCACTTGCCAATCACCAAATGGCAAGAAGACCTCTCTATGTCTGCTGACCGTAGCTACTGGGTACGGATTTGTAACAATACGTTTAGAATGACAATACAATATAAAGTGCTCCATAGAACACACTTTACTCAGTACACTGTGCATAAAATGGGCTTCTCTCCATCTAATGTATGCGCGCAATGCACCAAAAATACCCCAGACACCTATTTTCACGCTACGTGGGAATGCACAGCAATTCGGTTATACAAAAACTCTCGTATGTTTTAAACTGCAGGATTCCACTTTCTCCAAGATTGTGCATACTTGGCGACTTAGGCTTAATGGACCTCCCTAATAAATATTCACAATCATTACTTGTAGCGTTAGCTACCGCTAAGAAAACAATTCTATGAAAGTGGATAAACAAACAAGCTATTAACATCCATCAGTGGCTAAATCTCATCATAGAATATATTGCGTGAGAAAAAAATCAATGACACATATACGTAGATAGCTGGTCACCTTTCCTCAACATGCTAAATCTAGACCTGATTAGGGTGCCATCCGACATTTGACAATAGCAAGACTATTTTCACAAGTGTGAAAGTCAACAATGAAATTCTAGATCATTTGTTGTCGTTTTAGTATTATTCTATTCATTTCTTTTTCTTTTTTCTCTTTTATTTCCACACATTTTAGATTGGTTTGCATGGTGAAAAGACGCCTGCATGCTGTGGGGGTCTTGTCCCTGTGTTTGCTGTTCCGGGATCTGTGGGGGCGGGACTTTTTTTCACTCCTTCCTGATCTCGGGGGCGGGGGGAACCACTGGGCCGACCTCCTGGAGAGTAGTGGAGGTGTGATGGTGACCCGCCTGGGTCCCCCGCTCTGGCTGCTGCTGGGGGCGGTGGGGCCCCCCTATCGCTCCTCGGGCCTGCTTCCTCCTTTTAATTTGAATGCACCACACCACCCGGGGGGGCACTGATACACGGGGTAGGGCCAATGACTGCCAGTCGGGGACCTGGCAGTCATAATAACGGGGGGAGGTGGGTCTCACTTACTTGCATGACGGTGCTCCTGAGGCCGGGCCCCCAGGCTGGATGACTGTTTGGTGTTGGGGCTGACCTCTCACTGACCTCTCATGGCCCGCGGCTGCTCCTTGGTTCCCCCACTTCCTTATCATTCCCTTGTCGGGTGCCCCTATCCGCCCTCCTTTCCAACAAACAAGGGACACTCTCCCGCCCTCGGGCTGGGCAGGGACTGGTTGTGTTGCGGGCCTGCGGGTCGGTGGGGGGCGGGGGTGTGGGGAGGCGTCTTGATCTCCTGGGGGGGTTTCCAGGGTGTGTGCGGTGGGGGTGGGGGTTGGCTGGGGAGGTGGCAAAAAAAAAAAAGCAATGAAATGCACCACAGAATTGCTAAACACTTATCTAAAAACCTGTGCTTACAGAAATATTTTTACTATTAGGTCTACTAAATCAATTACTATAAAGCTATTGAAATAAAATACAATGTGTAACCTTTAACAACTGATTTAACAGTAACAAACTATTAAATACTTATTGAACATTTCATTGTGTGCCCAGCAGCTTCAGATGAACTACCGTATTTTGACAATCATAAGGCGCACTTAAAAGTCTTACATTTTCTCCAAAATGGACGGGCGCCTTATAATGCCTTATGTGTGCACCGAGTTCCATCTATAACTGTTGTTCTGTGATGAGCGCTCCGCTTGACTGGCAGCATTTCCTGCCGACTGTCATGGGTGTGTGTTCCGGTTTTTGTCTTCCCCCTGTTTCACACACACACCTGCTCCTGAGAGCATCTTCACCCACCACCTGTGCCTCGTTCACCCTAATTGCCCCTTGTATATTAGCTCGTGTCTCGTTCCCCCTCGTCGCCAGTTCGTTGTACCTTGTCGTCGCGTTCCAGCATTCCTTGTTTCCACGTCGCAGACTCATAGTAAGACTAGACCCTTTTCCGATTATCGACCTCGCCATTTTGCCTCACGTTTTTGGATACTGTTGCCTTTTTTGGATTGCCTGCCTGTGTACCCACCTCTGCCCGTATATTAAACCTCTCTTTTTGAAACTATCCATTTGTTTTGGAGTCGTGCATTTTTGGGTCCTGTTCTCTGTTCCGTTCATGACCGAACGAACGAACCGGCCATAACATGGACCCAGCAGACTCAGACCCAGTGCGCAAAGCCCTTCAAGCGCAGGGTCAACGCCTCTCGAAGCAGGATGAGCAGCTTGCTGCCCTCCACCTTCATCTAGAGGGACTGTCAGAGTATCAGGACAATATGATGAGACAGGTGGCCTCACAGTTTGACGTGCTAATGAATATGCTTCAGAAGAAGGAACCAGCTGGCACAGCACCCGAAGCCGCCACTGTACCACCATTTCCAGGTGAAACGGTCACCACGCAGCCAACTGCCACCTCCGCTGCTGTCTGCCCACAGCTCTCTCGACCGGAGAGGTTCTCTGGAAATTCTGGGAACATTAAGCCGTTCATCACGCAGTGCGAACTCCACTTTGAGCTGCAGGCAGCTGCCTTCCCCACCGAGCGGGCAAATATCGCTTTCGTCATTTCCCTCCTGACTGGTCCTGCGGAGGCGTGGGCTACTGCTGATGGAGCCGCAATTCCGCCGCGTGTCATTTGTGGGCTTTTTTCGTAAAGACTATGGAGCAAATTTTTCAGTTTTGAGTTTCGCATTCTAGCAGCTGAGAGTCCGTGGAATAATAGGGCACCGCTCGATGCATTTTTTTGAAGGACTATTCCCCGCCGTCAAGGATCATTTGGTCCCGCTAGACCGGCCGACCAACTTGGACACTCATCGCTCTCGCCGTAAAGATCGACGAGGCTTTTGGATCGCGAGCTGGACGGAGTTCGGCAGAGGGCTGCGTCACCGCGCACTTGGAGGACGAGCCTCGGTGACCAGCCAAACCGAGGCAGGTCCGCTGATTCCGGTCTCAATCCACTGGCTAGCGTCACCACGGATGAACCCATGCAACTGGGCAGGTTCCGTTTCTCCCCTGAGGAACGTCAACGTCGGCTGAGGGAAGGGCGGTGTTACTACTGCGGGCAAAGTTACGCCACAATTTCTGAAAGGATTGCGGATGCTTGGGCTAACGTGCCTGCTTGCACTGTTGTTCGAGCTTTCGTAAAAGCCGCCATCATTTCTGAGGAGCCGCACGGCAACGAGACTGACTCTGACAATGACGGGAGGGAACCTGGGGTGTTTGATGGAGAACTTGCCCAGCTGTTCATTTCGGATACAGAACATGAGGATTTTGATGGATTTGCGGATGAGGATTGATCAAAAAAATGATGAGTACAGTGTTAAATCCTTCAATAAAGTACAACCGAACTCAGTTTTGCTCCAGCTGCCTTTTTAAAAACATTGTTTTAGCGTGCATGCATGCTAGCGTATGTTTTAAGCTAGCGTATGTTTTACCATGCCTGCGCCCAATAATACAGTGCGCCTTATGTATGTGTTAAATACAGAAAAAGACTGTGCCTTTTAATTCGGTGCGCCTTATGGTAACTGCAGTTTGATTACCACGGGGGGACAAATAAAGGTTATCTCTGCTAAACGCTCAAGTCTTCCATCCATTTGTCCACTTTACACCGCTTACCCAGTTTTGAGTCCCGAGTGAGTCAGCTGACTTTTTAGCGAGAGGCGGGGTACACACTGGACTGATAGCCAGTCCATTACAGGGCACAAAACAACCATTTATACTCACGCTCACCCCCATGGCAATTCAAAACCTTCAGCTAACCTTTCCCATCAAACTACAAGATCTTAACCCCATTATAGGCCCGATTTGCTTTTGCGGGCGATTTTTCCGATCGGGCTGAATACATTTTTTGGGGAATGACAAAACTCCTTGTAGTGTGACATAATCGTCAATAATAATAATAATAATAATAGTCCTACGATGCCAAAATGAAAAGTCAAGCATGTTTGAGCTTGACGGCGACCAATGGGTTTGCGTCTTGGAACGGCGCCTCGCCCCTCTTGGTCGCCGTTGTCCACATTTATTGACGCGCATCACGGCGAAGAGAAAGAAGATGAATCGTGTGTTTACGTACAAACGTCAATGCTAACACTAGCTTGCTAACTAGCCAGCTACGTAACATTGACTTTGCCTGCCTGCTAGTGGTATTTAAAGCACGTGAACATTGCTGCAAAAAAGAATTAGTTGGAGGGTGTGCTTATTTATGTGACTAGGTTATTGTATGTTTCCCCCCCCCTAAATAGATATCATTAAAATGTGATGATGTGGTGGCACATCTGGTGTGATACAGTTGCTATAGACAGAAGCTGTGTGTCGTTAGATGAAAGGTGTGTGTGTGTGTGTACCCTTATTTACTCCAAAAGCCCACAGATAAGATGTTTTTAAAGCATATTTGTTTTCTGTGTAGGGAAAATAGTCGATTGATGCAGATTGATGCAGATCGGCCGGTTGGAATGGGAATGGGCAAAAGAGCCGCTGAGAGTCGAGGAGTGATTACTAATGGCCTTTAGAGCTGGATCGCAGAGTGGGCAGTGGCCGGCAAATGTGTCGCAAGACTTTGAAATCTGGGCAGTCATCGCGCAAAGTCTTGCTTGTTCCTCCTGCTCATTGGCAGTATTTATGGTGGTTTTAACGTTCTGTTGGTTCTTAACCGTCCGTCCCGTCTCTTGGGATTTATTATGACGGGATCTTGGAAAAAGGAGCCAGTAGGCGGCAATGGCAATCCCCGAATTGCGCCAATGGTGCATAAATAACAAGAAGAAAAATGTCCAGTGTCACTGTAGAAATTGTTCCTATAGATCTATAAAATAGCAACCAATTAGTTCGGTTCTGGACTAATATCAACAAAAGTCAAAACTATACTATACTCCTTTTTTATCGAGTAAAATGTGAATAGAAGCTATTTTAGCACTCTTATCAAAATCACTCAGGAATCATTGTGCTCTTCATGTTTAAATCTTAATTTTGAGTTCATATCGGAGTAGTAGTCTTGAGTTTTATGTTAAGTACGAATGAGTGCTGGAAGGACAAGCCGTTAGTGTTAGTACAGCCACTCGGAGGTGACGCAGTATGTTTGCTCTTTAAGTGGCAAATGAGGACCGTTTTGAAAGTGCTGTTGTCTGTCTGCAGAACTTCCCCCCAAAAACGCACAACAGATCGCGATTGTTCTCATGTAAATGACTGTTAAGCATGATTTTATTATCGAGGTTGTCAATTGGAATTGAAATTTCCATCATCTGTTCATGTCATCCTTTTTTGGGTGTTTATTATCTGTGCTTAGCTTATTACACTTAACATTTATTCAAGGGGTTTTCCATGAAATAGTGGGACACAAATGCCAATAAAGCTAATGAGGCTATTATTTGAACTCTGGGGTCAGCATACGCTTAACATTCATTCGTTGCTGGGGGTTTTCATGAAATAGTGGCACGCAAAGGAGAATACAGCTATTTCATCTTTTCTTTTCACTCAGGAGAAAATGGATTGAGCAGGTTTTCATTCACTCGATGCTCGGCATTCCTTTTGAATGTGCAGGCCGGCTTTTTATCTGATGGAGACTCAGATGCCCGCTCCTGACTGGGAAAAGACCGAGACGCTTTGATAGGGAAACGGTGTCGAATATTCGCGTTTGTGTGAGAGGGAGATTATTCGCTGTCTCTCTTGTCATTTCCAAAAGAAGCTGATTCAGACTCCTGCAGCATTTCTCAGCCCTGAGTAATTAAAGGATGTTGAGAAGAAGAATTATCTCCTTCGAACGCCTTTCGTAAGGCTGATAACCACCGAGCGCGCGTCTGCTGTCAGTCATCTGAATTGGCTCGATTGAGCAGCAGATTAGCACGCTTTTGCAATTATTAGGAAGTAATTAAGACGAGAGCTGGGGATTGTTCCTCTTAAATTTGAAAGGATTTACTGCGCCGCAAGATAATGACACACAACAAAAGTAAAACAATGAAGCATTATAACGGTTACCATGACGCCCGTTTGGCGAGTGCTTCGGCACACTGAAAACAAAATGGTCAGCACAAACTAGAAATTACAAATGAAACACTCGTCAGGTCAACATGCAGTGAACGAGTTTGAAATGTTCGAATAGAAAAGGCGAGTGCGACGGGAATTCAAAGTTAAGATGACGCGTTCGAACTTGAATGGGCTTTTCAAACGTGAAGATTTGGCATAAGAAGTTTGAATTCTAGCCCATCCCCCCTTTGTTAATGCACTCCCAGGGAGGAGGTGTCGGGGAAGCTAATGCTTAAAGGCGTGCAGGCGCTCTAGATTGCTTTTCCCATTTTGCGCCCAGAAGCTATTGTTTCGGAATAGGGCTCCAGACGCTCCGTGCTGAGTGTTTTAAGAATCGGAAGGCGTCATTTTGCCTTGAGTGGAGTGGTAAAAGTAGAAGGGTTATTTCCCAAGTCTAATTTTGATGTGAATGTTAATGGAAGATGAATAGATAAGAGATTTGATTATTTAGTAGCACACTTGATTTTGCTGCAGTGGTTGAACCGTCGTCTGTGCGGATGTGGCGGGCTGAATGGCGCAAGTGTGCTCTTCTTTGGAACCTGCGGAGTTGCGGGGAAAACGGAGCACAGAGTTGAATTGGAATTGGAGTCTTTGCTAGGTGACGCGCAAGTTTACGCCGCTCGTCACCCTGCTTCCGTGTTGTTCACATTCAGATGCAGGACACACGCGACGATTTTCAACCTTGAGTCATTAGTTGAGGTTAGTTTGTCCGGTGCGGGTTCTGCACTGCCACACGGCTTTCGCGCGGAGTCGGCCGGATTGGTTCCAGAGCCCTGCGACACCCTGTGCTGAATCAACGCTATAGACGCAGGGGTGTCGAACTCAAAATCAAAACTGGACGTGTATCTTTCCCTTTTCTGCAGAAATAACTTTCATATTATAAACACGAGAAATCGAATTTGCGATAAAAGACATCAGTGGTATTTGTTGAGATAACATGTCTCTCTCCATCTTCTATTTATCTATCTCCAACTACCTTTCTTTTTGCCCCAAAAAGAAAGTGTGCGCTTCAAACTATTAACAGTCCGTGCCTAGGAGTTGATTAAGGGCATTCAAATAAACACAAATTCGATTGTTCTCGTCTTTGTTCCGGCCGCGTTGCTCCGCGCCCGACAAACGGGCCCGAACACACGATCCGCCCCCCACCTGTCTTGGACGGGAACCCTTTTCCCAGCTTTCGTTTGGCCACTTTTGGGAAGGGGAAGTGTCAATTTGCTCGAGGAGACCGGCAGCGTAGTTGCTAACGACTGCAACAGAACGGGAAGGGGCGCGGTAATATTAGTGGCGCGTGGGCTCGAACACACATTTAATATGGTCTTGCGGGCCAAATATAATTACATCGGTGGCCAAAATTGGCCCCCGGGCCCGAGTTTGACATATATGCTATAGAGGAAGGACGGACGGAATTTCTTGAACCAGTATAAGGAGAAAAATGTTTGAAAAGTAACAGTAGTACAGTGATTGTCGTTTAAGGGTACAGATACTAATGGCATTTTGGGAACGCCGTAGAAACTTCCCACTTCACAATGCATTTGAACCTCAAAAGCATCTTGCTAGGATTTCAAAATCCATGTGAGCTTCCGATACACTCTGCGTTTCCCGCCGTCCATCACGTCACGCTGCGTGCGCCGCCATTGTCTGGAGCTCGCTGACTTTTCGTGCATCGCTGAACCGAATATACGGCATGCCGGTCATTATAGTTGGACCGCCGATGCTCCACATTGTGCGCACGTGTTAATCATTGCGTGCATCGACGAAGATTATCCTGCCAAGTCCGTTTCCATGTTTAAAGTAGCACTTAAGTGTGGCAAATGTCTTTGTTGGTTTTGGCTTCAGATATTGAATAGAAGGAATATAACCTTTTGTATGAAATACAGTCATAAACACGTTTATTTCTTGTCATGGGAAAAAAGATCAATTGGAGGTGATGTAACCTGTGCTTTTGTTGCATTGTCTTAAACATCATACTTAAGAATTCGACAGTTGTTTTGCCGAAGTAACGTTACATCTCAGAAAGGGCGATATTGTGATGCAAAACTAATGACGCTACTTGTATTTCACATGCTGGCATGTAATGCGTTGTGCAGATGACTTGGTAACGTCGTCACTCTCCACGCTCGAACCTTGCGTTGTTTAAGTCTTGCTGTACAGTGTTGTCTACCAGGATCCAGTTTTACAGTTCACTTGGACAAAAAAAAAGCAAAAAAGCAACTGAAAAGGATGTAAATCAATGTTTTAGTACATTTTCAAAGTCATGCAAATGTGTTACGGTTCATGTTCATGGAGAAAAGCCACATCAACGCTTCCCGAAAACTTTGCACTGACGGCAACACAAACTCCTAAAAACGCCACGGAAATGTTGCGCTGAGAACTAAAAAGCATATTCGTCAACATTTGAAGTCATTTTACTTGACATTTGATGCACACGAGGACACAAAAATATCACCTATATCATCGAATTGTGTTCTTCTGTCATTAAGTGACATGAAGCATCACCGATTCAGTTTTTGGCGCGCAACTCTTCGACAAAGCCCCCCCCCCGTCTTAAAAAGGGTCCTTTTCGAAAATGAACTAATTTAATTTGAACTCTTGATTGATTATACACACCTGCTGTCACAATAACTTGTCCATTCTGTGCCTCTCCACAGAGTTCCTCAGGTTTATCACCGACTTCATCTGGACCGAAACAACCAACCAAAGTGTTGCAACTTCCCGCTTGGGACGAGTCGTTCCCCTGGCGGACATCGCGCAGAAATATCTCAACCTTAGGGAAGCCTGTCGTTAACAGGAAAACAATGGGGAAGCAGAAATTTGAAAAAGAGCAAGCCTCGAAAGTCGTCAAGTGATCAAAACGTTCCACCAACTTGGGAATAAGCTCTTAAATGTGTGTCCGTTTTGAAATTGTTCTCTTCCCCCCTATTCAACGAAATCAGGTTGCAAACTGCTGGACGGCCTTTGCTAACTGCTTAAACTCATCCTGTGCTCTTGGATGAATTGTTTGTGATGTCCAAATTTTGTTCAGAGAAAATCAGGGGTTTTCATCAAATAATGCATTGGCATGAATAGGAAACTTATTTAATGCAAATTTTTTTGTTACCTTGACAGAACAGTCATGCCAATTTTTAGGAATAGATGAAATAAAAGATTATATTTGCAAATGTGTTTCGTCTGTATCTTGTTTCAATGTAGATTTAATGTCCAGACATTTGTTCTGGTCATATTTCATTCTTCAAGCTAAAGGCTTCCAAAAATCAATGACAATAAATCTTAATACCTTCTTCCCAGCGGCCACGTTTGCCCCAAATTTTGTCTCCTCTGTTTGAGCCTTGCTCAGTTTTGAGCGACACGCCAGTCCGTAAATTCCCCGCTGACACGGCACGTCGGGATGGCTAAAGTCTGAATCGGTTTTCACGGTCTGTCAAAGCTTTCTAAGAATAAAACATGGCACATGGCACATGGCAGATGACAGCGCGTTTACGGAAGAAGGCATGAAAGCAATGTCCGGTGTCGGGAAAGTTGCCTTTCTATGCGACGCAGTTCACCCAAGTTCAAAAATCAACTGAACTATTTCAGGTCATAGTTCAACATTTTTGAACTAGGTTCACCGTTCCAAAAATGAACTAGTTGATGCTGTAAGGACATTGATAACGTTGCATTTCTCACGGCTCTGACTGCGAACAAAATATCGGATCTAATGTCCCAAAACACAAATTACATGTCATGACTGTGTCGCGATTATGTATGAATACGAATTGTGCTTCATTTAGAAGGAAACGAGTTGGAAGCGGCGATGCGTCACTTCGGGGTTATTGTCATTTTAAGTTACAGCGGTGCAATTTATGAGGGGCACCACGTCAATTTGTACAAGTTGAACGTGAGGCGAAATGGCGGCGACACCTTTTTAAGCGGTCTCTTATCGGAAGGTGGCCACGCTTTCGAAACGGAGTTCTAGACTTTCCAGAGGGTTAGTTCCGAACCCGAACACACACACAATCAATGCAAGTGGTGAATTTGATAGAAAATGTCATATAAAAGGGGTTTCTACAGAGAAAACGCAAACCGAGTTACAGACGAACTTTGGCGAAGGTCAGACGAGCGGAACGGGCGTGTGGTGAATGCGTATCGCTGAGGACTCCTGCTGCTCTCGTTCATATAAACCCAAACATGCACTAATCCCTACTTTTAGCAGACCGCAATGTTGGACTGGAACACGTTTGAGGCGGTCCGCGCCGGGAACAGGTGGATTCGACGGAAGGGAGGGAGGAAAAAGGCTGGAAAATGCCCGTAATGAAATCTCACGAGAACATCCGGGGCCCCCGTGTGTCAAGCGACCAATTTGAAATTGAAAGAAATGAGTAAATCTGACGTTATAGAAATGACACATTTGCGTCACATCTCTTATTCACAATCGCATATTTTCCCGTATTTCTCAAAATCCTGAATATAATGAAAACTGTCAAACTACTCAATGCAAAATGAAAATGTTTCTTGGTCATTGAGTAAAATCCGGATGAAATCTTCCGTCACTGAATCAGTCGCTGTCAAATGGGGAAGCGGCGCTCCGTTGCAACAACTTGACAACTCACTTTGAACATACAAAACATAGACAACATCGATTCAAATGTCAAGAAACGCTCAATGATTATGCTTACAAATGATAATAGCAAATACTCCCTCTTGTGGCCGATTGGTATACTGCTCGCTCTCTGTTGGGGCAGGAGCAAATTTATTGACGTGACCCCGGAGAACTCTGCAAATGTCAAAACGACCAAAACTGTCCAGGACATAAGAAAGACGAAGGAAAGAAATGGGAGAACGACAGGCCAAGTCGTTGTTAACTGTTGGAAGAGCCGTTACTCGCATGATTCTGATTCTGATTCTGATTCTGATTTGTTTGGCAGTAACCATGAAGAAAATGTTAAATTGTGTGCCATGTCTTAGAAATTCAGCGCAATGTTAAAAACGATTGGTATCGGACTTTTTGGAAAGCTTATTTAAGCTCCATTGATGGAGGGGGGCGCTGTATAAAATCTGGCCGGCGGCTGCGGTTACAGAAAATTACGCAGCATGAATGGCCGCAACGATGCGGGAACATTTTGGATTCAAGCCAGACGAACGCGGCCACCCCGCTAACACCAGCAATATGCTATGTCCAATTTTTGGATGGCGTTTCACAAAGATAACACAACTTCAAACCTCGAAGTGACCGAATCCATTCGAAGCGCAACCATCCCACCCAATCTTTTCAGCTGGGAACAAAAAACACATTGGGGCATCTCTTGTTTCCCATCAGCTTGCAAATATGGAACCCTTTGCCTGACAATGCCAATCCAAACGGGAATATGGCCACGTACGCTCGCATTATAGAAATCCCTCCCTCCATCCATCCATTTTGCCTTCTGCTTCTCCTCACGCGGGTCGCCTAGCCCAGCTATCTTCGGGCGAGAGGCGGGGTACGCCCTGAACTGGTCGCCAGCCAATCGCAGGCAAACAAAGTATCACTCACATTCACACCTACGGGCAATTTCGAGTCTTCGGTCAACTTACCATGCGCGTTTTGGGGAAAAAGCCACACAGGCACGGGGAGAACATGCAAACTCCACACAGGTGAGGCCGGATTTGAACCCGGGTCCCCAGAACTGTGAGGCGGATGTTGTGCTAAGCAGTCTTCCGCTGTTCCTCAAATTCATAAAACAAAAAAAATCACATTTGTGTCGCTCCCCACGGCACGCATGAACTGGGCCAGTCTGTCCATGACTCCCAGGCCACTTCCCCCCCGATTGCAATGAATTGATAAATTGACTCATCGCAGAAATTGATGCAACTATTAACCAGCAGTAAACATCAACAAAGACTACAGCCAATAGAATATTGGGAGGGATGTCTAAACTTCATCCATCAAGGGTGGCGCACTGCCCAATTGGACATTCTTCAGCTTTTGTTCATCAAACACGCTACAACCAATAAATCAGCGTGGGCAGAGATGTGTTGAGCAATTTGATATAGATCCAACCGCGAAGGACAGGAGGGACCTGCAGCGGGCGGCGGAAGCACCAGAGTGGGTGATTGGATTTACACCACTCCCCCTCGGAGACATTTCCGCTGGCAGACTCCTGCGGAAAGCCACAAAAACAGTAATTAAGGAGCATTCTCATATCAGACACTCACTCCCCACCCCTGCCTTCCCCGCGGAAGACGCTACAGGACATTCGAGTCTCGAACCGTGAGGCTCAAAAACTGCTTTTACCATCACGCTGTGAAATGAAGCTGTGCCCCCCCTCAAACCCACAGTGACATCTCATTATTACCGCATCTCTCCTTTTACACACAAGTGCGATATTATCAACAACAAAACCCAAATATAAATATACAACGATAACGTAGACTCGTACTTAGAATATGGACACGCTCCCAAACTTTGTCTCCCCTCGGACTAATTATGATCTGATCCTTGACTTTTATTTTCGGCTTCGATGTGCTAATTGTGAGGCGATGGCGTGTTGATTTTTGTTGTTCCTGTCACAGTGACATCCATCCATCCATTTTCGACACCGCTTATCCTCACGTAACAGTGACAATAAAGTTCTATTTATTTGTATGTGGTATTCATCAACAATATGACAAATTGTCTTTAAAAAGGTAATAATGTTGAGCACACTGGCTTACTCTCTCGTGCAGGAAAATGAGATAAGCGCAATGCATAATGGGAACGTTTCATAGTATGACGCGGTAAGGTTCGAAACCACTGCCAACGACAACCACAAACACGAATGGTGTTATGTTTGTCCACATGTGCCCTGCGATTGGCTGACAATCGGTCCAGCACATCCGAGACCCTGGTGAGAATGAACGGTAAAAAAAAACCGTGTCAGTTAAAACCGATCATTATCTTGGTTAAGGTTTTATTTTGATACAGGTCTTGGTTGACAGCAAGATGGTCCCCATTCCTATCAACGTAAAGCACACGACAACAGGGTCTTTAGGGATAGCGTTAACAGATTTTCACCGGATTCGATGGTTTTCTCCCAGACAGAAGAAGCACACAGATTTAAAATGTATGGAAATCATAAATGTACATACGTAGCGGCACGGTGGACGACTGGTCAGAGCGTCAGCCCCACAGTTCTGAGGACCCGGGTTCAAATCCCCGGCCCTGCCCGTGTGGAGTTTGCATGTTCTCCCCGTGCCTGCGTGGCTTTTCTCCGGGCGCTCCGCTTTCCTCCCACATCCCAAAGACATGCATTCATTGGAGACTCTAAATGACTGTGAGTGCAAATGGTTATTTGTTTCTATGTGCCCTCCGATTGGCTGGCAACCAGTTGAGGGTGGACCCCGCCTCCTGCCCGACGATAGCTGGGATAGGCTCCGGCACGCCCGCGACCCTTGTGAGGAGAAGCGGCTCAGAAAATGGATGGATGGATGGATGGATGTATATACATACACATACATATTCTCTCTGTGTCTCTAATGCGATTATTAAAGCTTTTTATTTCATAATAATAATAATAATAATAATACATCAAACGTATATAGCGCTTCTCAAGACACTCAAAGACGTTTCCACTAATCAGATGACAATAAGAGTAAAGTGGGTGAGCGGGAAGCCCGGGTGGCGGGCGCTGGTGTCCGCCGCGGCGGAATGCAGAAAAGTCACGCCGTAAGTGGACGGTGACCGACGTTCGGTAGCTGAGCTCGCTTGCACGCCTGTTCACGAGTCCCAACCGAAGCCGGGTGTTCGAGAGTTTGCTGAGAGACTGATAGGTCGTTAAACAACCAAGTCCGTCTTTTGTTTGTTGCTTCTTTCTGAAAACGTGTGAGCGGGACATTCCGAATTTTGGAAAATGGTGTCCTCCCGATTTGTCTTATGAACATAACAAATGCCCCCACGCCAACCTTCTCATCCAGGCTGGCAAAGATCAACCGTTGTCAAGCAATGGCCGTGGGACTGCAAAGAAGCACTATCGTGTCAAAGCTAAAAGACGAACGCAGTTGCACTTTTAGCGCAGATAGCGTTAGCCAACAGTGTTACCAGCGTCAGCTTCTGATAAGCTGGAAATATTGGAATGTTGGGCTACGTTGGCAACGTTTGCGTTGGGTTATATGCGCCACATTAGATTTGTGCAAGCGTGATTGATTTCCACTCTGGATGTGGCGGGGTCATCTCTGGAGATTGTTTTGCGGTCGAAGCTTTTCAGAAGTCTTCAATAACGCCACGAAACGTTTTTTTCAAGTAGCTAACTATAGCAACAAAGTCGCTACGGCAGCACCGGTGAGTTGCCACGCTTTGTTGCTAAGGGACTCAATTTGACTGAAAAGAATTCCATTTTTCATTATTTAGCCTCAGGCTAAACATTTTGGTCTTTTGCTTGATATAGTGGCACAAAGGCAAAAGGAAAGTATACATACCTGTCTGTTGTTTTGCCATTACAACACCCCCCCCCCACTTTGAACAATGTGGGGATGACCATAAAAGTTTTACAAAGCAAAGGAGGGGACTTTAGCATATTGTGATATATGATTTGGAGTGAAGATGAAAGTAGGAAGAGAGGAGGTCAAGAAGATGAAGATTTGATTTTCAAAGAAGAAGAAATGAAGGAAGTGAAGGAAGTGATTATGAAAGATCAAACGATGAGCAAGGGGAGGAAGAAGAGGAGGCAGTCGGGGGAAGGAGACAAGGGTTGTTCATTTCAGGGCTGGTATCTCTGAAGCAGCAGAATCTTCAGGGTCAACAGGCCACCTGCAGAACTTTCACACTGTAATGGACAACCTGACCTAACGATACGTGTCGTGAACCTCAGGCGGGGGAGCTTAAGCGCTTCTATTTGCCGATCGAGCCTCTGTGTTTTCCCATTTGCAATACAAGCCGAGGGGAATTTCCATATCTCTCCAGGGTACACGGCGTAAAGTCACAAGACAGTGAGTGTTCAAAAATGTAAAAAACAATCCAAGAACATTTGAACAATGTTCAAATTGTATTGAAGGAGTGCTTCGCAGTTCTGAGGTTTAGGATTTGAATCTCAGCTCCATCCTTCAGCTGGGACGGGCTCCATCTTACCGCAACTCAGACGAGGACGAGTCGTACCGAAAATGGATTGAAACACGACGTTGCAAAATCGTTTGGGTAAATGAATCCAAAAAAGAACTTCGAGTTGAGAAGAACGAAAAGAATTGGAACTGCAAAAGTTAAAGGGGGCATGCTGTGGAAAAAGGTTCTTTTTCATTGTCTCAAGTTGCTTTGACGTAGACCGAGCCTGCTCTTCTTCTGATTGGTTCGTAAAGTCTGTGGGTTGCGGGCGCGGACGTTCACGGTTACACTGTGTCATCCTCTTCCATGGAGGGAAAATATAAAAATTGGATTATCCCCCAGCCTTATCTACAGTTTGGAGAAAAACCTTTTGATAATAATCGAGCGTGAGAAATCGGCGTATGATGCTAAACTACTGCAAAGCTTTGGGGACTTCAGCATATTTCGTGAGACTTCAGCTCAGTGCCCGTGTAAAAAGCAGCACAAGTGTTTAGGTTTGTCTTCTTCCCAAAACTTTTCTTTAGCGTTTTTGAGATGCCACCAAAGAAGGGTGATGACGTCCATCGCTCTGGAAATTGAACTGTGCACGAACTAGCAGCAGCAAGGCTGTCTCTGTCCTGGCTGCTAAGTACGACGTGACTCAAGCGGCAATAAGTCAACATCAATTTCAAATAAATCATGAAAACCGGAATGGACATCGAGATTTCAGCAGTTACCGGTGCACACATGAACATGAACATGAACATTATTGTTACTGCTCCCTCTCAAACAGGAAATTGTGCACTTGGTACTGATTTTCATGATGTAATCACACAGGTCACACAACACAATCATCATTGCAGGTATCAAAACCTGACAAACCTGACAAACCTGAAAAACCCAGCATCAACCAGCATTGATTTTTTCGCTGGTCAATGCTGGTTTGTGCTGGTCTGATGCTGGTCAAGCCGGTGGACCAGCATAGGATTTCAGTAGACCAGCATGCAATGTTGCAATATGAGTATAATCGAGCATGCAATTATTAACGGGACACTGTAACATCGATGTTACGTTTGTGTGTTATCGTTGGTATGTTATGACCTCTGCCAATAATCGGATAAATTCGGCGTCGTCAGCGAAGCATTTTAGATGTATTTATACGGAACAGCGGTGACCCAGTCAGTGGCGTCATCGGCACTGGCTTCCGGTGTACCTAAAGTTGCCGTGTAGTGCTTTTAATGTGTTGTGATTGCAATTGTAGCGCGTCTTGTCGCGGACGCCTGCACCCGAGGGCAACGGCGCATTCCAGGCACATCTAGCGTATGTGCGACCTCCGCGTATGTGGTCGAGGCGGGACAGAAGTGCACTGACTCACGACAACAAATTGTATCGCTTTTAAAAAAAAAAAGTAGCTTTGTCAACCTACGCATATGCCTATCGTGTAGTTTTACATGAATTGACCGCATGACTGAGGAAATGACTGTAACGTGACAGATGGACGTACAGACAGATGCTCAATCCTTTCCTTTGCTTTCTCATTGTTCAGTTTCTTTTTCTTTTTCAACACAAAAGATTCCCTCTTTGTGAAAGAGTTCTAAACGGCCTCCGACTCCACCAAAAATTCAATCTGTCCAAGGTATGCGGTTCCTATACGACAGCTGACGACTGCGTTGTAAGATTTTTCAGCCTTCTGCGGTCCTAAATAGTTCTCCGCTGGTTGATGTTTGCTATTGCTTAAAAAATGACACACGTCACAATCAAAATGCTCCAAAATATGAAACACGTGTTTAAAGGACTGCGGCTCTGCAAGAAGTCTGTTCCCCCCGCACGCTTGATGAGTTCAGCCTTTCAAACAAACGTTGTGACATTGTCATTACAACTGTCATCATCTCGGGCTGACTGTTGCAGACGTGGATGGACTCTGTCAGATTGAACCAAATGAGCGACGTGACGAGACTTCATCAACATTACAGTCGGTCAAAATGCGGAGTCGGGTTGGAACGGCCACTTCAGCCTGAGTACTACCCACCGGAACATTTTCAAAATCTGATGATTGGTCCGAGAGAATTTTTTGGGGTGTCAGAAAAAACATTTCCTTTTTGATGAATGTTTTTCTACAGAAAATGTGGTCAAAGACAAAACTGTATTTTATTTCTCAACATATCTTCTCAGCCATTAGTTTTTGTCTACTACTTAGGGAACCTCTTCTCCGATTGCCTGACAATTGCAGTTAAAAATATCCACCAATAAGCATTGTGTATTTCTTGCACCAAAACACAACATTTGCTGGTGTATGCCGGATATTTTAGCGGGGGGGGGGGGCATGTGGCTGTAAGGAAGAAATAGCACTTAGCTAATGTGTGATTGTGCGTGCCTGTGAGTGAAGGAGAATGAAATGGGTTGCCACAGCAACATGATGAATTCCATTTAGGTTTCAGCTTTTCGTTTTGATAATTGCTTAAATTTGCTCTTAATACACTGTATGACTTTAGAAATGCACTTTCAGTCGTGTCGGCATTGACTGTTTTATGTTTTCAGAATGTCTTTATTTTGTGCTTTCTGCAGCAGTATAAGCTGAGTCAAATTCTGCGATGTCGCGGCTATCTTGTACCCGTCGAAGACATTTTGCTCATCGGCGAACGGCGGAACGCCATCGAGACACCGACCGAGGCAGCTCCGTGCTCCCTTCTCACTGCATCGACTGAAGTGTGGGAAGTTCTCAGGAGGACTAACCGCCAGAAAGCAGCAGGCCATGGAGACCTAAGGGTCTGCACTTGAGAGCTGGCACGGGTGTTTGCAGACATCCTTAACCTGCCCCTCGTTCAAATCCACCACCATACTGCCTCACCCCAAGAAACATCCAGTTACCTGTCTGAATGACAGGTAACTGCCCCCCTGCACTTACCTCAGTTGTGATACAGTACCTTGAGAAAGTAGTACATGAAGACGGCATGTCCATCAGGACCAGTGCGCATGGGCACCCCAAAGGCTGCGTGATCAGCCCTCTCCTGTGCACACTCCTCAGCCGTGAATGCATCTCCCGCCAGGATGACACCACCATAAAGTTGGCTGATGACAACCTATAGGAATGAGGTGGCTCAGCTGGTAACCTGGTGCTATGAAAATAATCTCTCTGTAAATGCTGTAAAGATGACGATTATCGACCCGAGACGGAGGAAAGAGAAGCGTGCGTCATTGTCACCAGGTGGAGACGGTGAAAACCTTCACAAGGACTCCAAACACATTCTACTGTATAAGGGAGGCTTAACAAAGACTGTACTTCTTAAGGAAGCTGAGAAAACTCCAAATTCCCCTCAAACCGCTCATCAGCCTCTGCAGATACACAGTGGCGAGCATCCTGACAGACTCCGTTACACTACGGTATGGGAACTGAACCGTACAGGACAGGAAGGCTCTCTAGCGTGTCATTAAAACTGCACAGCGCATCTGTGGCGTAGCCTTTGCGCCGATACGCCACATTTATGACAGCCGTGCCACAAAGATGGCGCTTACCCACACCGCCCGGTTTTCACAATTCTTTCAACTGGAGCATCACAGACAGAACAAGACTTGGAAAAAAGAAACAGCTTCTGCCCACATGCCATCAGACTTCGGAACAATCCAAATTCAATTCCAATCAATCCCAGATGTTTTCAAGCGTCGCAAATGGCTTGCTGTCTTTGTTAACGGCTCAACGTGCAGTACATGCCATGTTCTTGCTTTCCCGAAAAGTGATCGTTTTGGAGGTCGTTGGATTCCGCCCGACACCAGCGACATGTAAATTGCAGTTTATTGCGTCGCCGAGCAGCTGCTCTTATGCAAACATCAGTAGCGTCCAGCTAACCTTTATTTATCCACGTAGAACATTCGCAACAGTTTCTTACTTACAATGTTGATCTGGTAACAGTACGTTCAACTTTTAATCAACTTTGCTGCTTGTGCCAGCATTCTTGACATGGTTGTACAGTATACTGTGGATGTATGAATTAAAAATGAAAGCGATACTTTTGACATGTTTAGCTCTAAATGTTTCGTGTACTTGAAAACGGAACCAAAAACTATGCACAACAATGTGCGATCACAAGGTAACTGGGAATAACCTTTCCTAGGCAAGATTTTTGGGGAGCTCTTTTTAAAAAAAAAAAAAAATTTTGGATTAATAACACATGCTTTGAGATAAAAATGGAAATCTCATGAAAGTCAGTTTAGAAATGAGTAAGTTCCGATTTCCTTTCAAAGTAAATGTACTTCCACGCATTGCCAGCGATGAGAGCAATGCCCCCGCCAATGTGGCCGCATCGCTACGCATCGCTAAGACGGCCCGCTACAGCATACGCATCGTCTATTCATTTATGTGATCATAACGTTACGTCAAACACATGACCTGCGTGCTAAGGCTGAAATCGTCATCATCACGCTTAAGCTAATTTGAACATTTACAGCTTTCGGCAAGTAGCTCACTGTCATTGAGGCTAATATTAGCAGCTAACTAGCCAAATAGCCTACTGAGATGACTGTCCCACTTCGTCAGAAATGGAATCAACCACAACGTGCTTCCTTTTTCGATGCACTGTCGTGCTGCTGTGAAACGCACCTTGTGTCACGCAGGTTTGACCTATGTAGTATTTTCTGGTGAAATGCTCAAGCTTCCTGGCTCCGTTGCTAACGCCGGTTAGCTGTCGGTTTTCCGGGGACGTCACATGCCATAACCCAGATGACCGCTACGACTCACGGCATTAAGGCAGACAACAGGGGAACGAGATGGAGGATTCAGGCACTTTTGAGAGAAGACCAAAAAAGAAAAAAATGATGACGTAAACTATTAAATTAATTGGCAACAATTTTGATCGTTGACGTAGTCGTGACTAGTTGACCAATCTTTGAAGCCCTAAATCTGTTACACTTGAATCGTTGAATGCCTGTGTGTTTGAACGTCACATACACATTTTTGCATGAACTTAACGACTACCAAACTCGAATACCATCCATCCATCCGTTTTCTGAGCCGCTTGTCCTCACGCGGGTCGCGGGCGTGCCGGAGCCTCTCCCAGCTGTCATCGGGCAACCCTGAACCGGTTGCCAGCCAATCGCAGGGCACACAGAAACAAACAACCATTCGCACTCACAGTCACGCCTACGGGCAATTCAGAGTTGTCAATGAACCTAGCATGCATGTTTTTGGGATGTGGGAGGAAAGCGGAGTGCCCGGAGAGAACATGCAAACTCCACACAGGCGGAGTGCGGGAGTATAAAGAGGCCTTTACTTCCAATGCTTCTCCAAACAGCTGGGAATTTGTTTTCATTTTCTCAGAATTTAATGGTAATAACAACAAAAGCAGTCTAATCCACATAGGTCGACATTACAATAGTTTGCTCAAATACTGCATATGCATACGCAACCACTCATATTTGAATAAATGTCCTTTTGCAAATTTGACCTTGACCAAATGCTTTTTGTAGCCATCGATAAACTTCTGGCGTAATTCTGTCTGGTTGGTTATTTGATCAGTTTTCTGCACAGATTTGGTAGAGTTCATTGAAATTGGCTGTTTCAGGGGTAACTCGGCTGTCGCCCAGACGCAGCTGGGATAGGCGTCCACCCTGGTGAGGAGAAGCGCTATGGAAAACGCACGGACGCATCAATAAAACATGGCTGCGCAAATTCAGATATTGCAGTATCACAGTATCACGTACACTAAAACATAGGAAATACAATCTTTGTAAAATAAAAAATTAGGGCAAATTCAGCAGTCAATATAAAAATGATACACCCCCCCCCCCCCCCCCCCCCCCCCCTGTTCAAATGCCAGGTTTTTGTGTTGTGAAAGAATTTTGACCAAGATAAATCATTTTCAAACCATTAATGTGACCTCGAGTTTGTACAACTCAACGGATTTCTTTTTGTATCTTTTTGAGATGGGAGGTGAAAACAAAGAGCTGAAATAAACGTGAACGTGAATGTGACTTGGACTTGACATTTGGCTTGCTGCCTTGTTGGCCAGGTCACCGTTGCAAAAGAGATGTCGTGTTTGAACGGGTCTTTTACCCGGTTACCCATCCATCCGTTTCCCACAGCGCTTCTCCTCACGCGGGTCGCGGGCTTGCTGGAGGCCATCCCAGCTAACTGCGGGCGAACTGGTCGCCAGCCAATCGCAGGGCACATAAAAACAAACAAGCAATCGCACCTACGGGCAATTTAGAGTCTTCAATCAACCTACCACGGTGCAATGTTTCTTTTCTTCTGGGGATGTGGGAGGAAACCGGAGTGCCCGGAGAAACTCCACACAGGTGGGGCCGGGCATTGAACCCCGGTCCTCAGAACTGTGAGGCGGATGTGCTAACCAGTAGTCCATCGTGCCGCCCAACCTCTAAATAACGCAGACATTTTTTTTGCATGATAAATCCATTTGTTGATTTCAAGATGGCTGTGAAAATGATTCTTGCGAGAAAATATTTTGGAAAAAGTTTGAAGTTTAAACTGCTCAAGTTTATTAGTATATGATTCCACATATCGTGGGCCGCTGGCTTTCTGTTTTGTGTGTTTGTTTTGCTCGTATTAAGCTCCATAGGATCATGATGAAACCCTAGTAAGATCGCATTCTCACCTGAATCGCCTGAATTGAAAGACGACAAACAGCGGTGCTGAGATTGCGCGCAGGTTGGGCTGAAATGCTCAGTCGGTGCCCACGGTGCAAGTTCTGAACAGGCAGCTGTCATCTGTAGGCAGCTCTCTTTCCATCCTGTCTTCAAAGGCTGTTTCACTGACTGGACACAAGACTTGAAAGAAAACAGGACTCTTATTGACTTCGACATTGGATTGCAAAACGTGTACATACTGTTTGCACAAAAGGAAAACGATGTTGTGCACTAAAACCGAGACACATTTCTAAAACTCTATTGGCATAAATGTCAGTCCAGCCGAGGGTGAACAATCGTAATTTGGATTGGAACCAAATTGTAGTTTTATAGATTCATCTCATGGAAATAGTTTTTTTTTTCTTTTTCCCATTACATGGACTTATTACTTACTGAAAAACAATGTTGAAAATCTCCATAACTCGCAAAGGTGACATATGTGGGGGAAAACCTTTCTCAGGCTCTCCACCGAATAAACAATGCCGAATGCGAGACGTTGCTGAATCCCAATGCAAGAGATCCACCGAAGTTTGGGAGGCTTCGCCTCGGTATGCGGCAGCACGCCTGAGGCACGTCAACATACATTAGCATAAATGTATCTGGAATCTCCTTCTAAAGCCTTGGTTTAAAAAAATTGCCATTCCATGATAACATGGATTACGATGGGTAGATTTGATCACATGCAGGGCTTACCAATGTGAAATGCATTGTCACAAACTGAACTGAACTGAACCTTAAAGGTGGTCATAGCTCAGATGAAAATGGAAACCACCTGCAGTATTTTGCTGGAACTAAAGTTGTTCAATTCAAATCAAACGTTAACAATGTATACTTTTTTTCACAACAGGTAATTGAAACATTGGAGAAAATGATCGACACTACGAATTGGCATACCCTAAAGTTAAGATAACTCCTACAACATAAGAGAGGGGGGCAAAAACTTCTCTTTCTGCTTGTCGATGATGACTTGAGGCAGCGCTCCCCAACGTGGCGCCCAAGGCGAGATTTTTTTACTATTGGCGCCCCCTCCGTTGCTGATTTACATACACCGACAAAAGAAAATGAATAGTATTGTTTGAATCATTGACTTGAATTTCTATGATAACATGTCACCCAATTTAAAATAGAAAATGAAACGGTGCTATAGAAAATGCATGGATGAAACTGTCACATGCTGACTGTGCAAATCTGTGTGTCAAGCAGGTGTACCTTAACACAAAACAAGTTTTATATCTTCCTTCCTTACTGAATGCCAAATCAAGGGAAAATAATACATCTATATTTTGTTTCTCCATGACTGTTAAACTATAACAAACAATATTCAACACTCTTCAACTGTGCCTCTTGTGAGCAGACGAAAAGCTTTACTTTGTGTCTGCTTTTTTTGTGACTATTATCAGCAGTGGCATCGCTAGCCCCCCCCCCCCCCCCCCCCCAATGTTGTTTGTGGTGGGTAAGACCCCCCCCCCCCCCCCCCCAAATCATTTTTTAATGTATTATTATTCTTTTTTCTTGTAGTTTTAAAAGTACACCACTTATTCTTGCTCAACTCCTTGCTCCCTAATCCTCCCTGGAGGAGGTGAGCTGGTGTTAACAACATAAAGAACATAATCTTCTCTGCATTATAATTGTGGTTCTTAACTATTGTAGAGTTAAGAGTTAGAGTTAAAATGATTCGGAGTAGCTTAGCAGCTTGAACATTGCTCCCAGGGGGACCCGCGTGTGAGGGTGTGTAGCAGTTCTGGGGAAATTAGAAATAGAATTATTGCCGGCATGAGTGTGAAGCTTGAGCTAACCGAGGTCAGCGACATTCACGCAGACAGACACGTGCGTGCGCACAAGTCAGTCAAACCAACTATTAAGTTGTTAATTGTTTTGACAGGATATTAGGAAGAAATAGTGCAATTAAGGTGACTAAAAAACAAAAAAAAAGATTACTCCATTGCTCAATCTTGTTTTGGTTGATTTATTTATTATTTTTTATGTCTGAACATCCGTCCATCCGTCCATCCATTTTCTGAGCCGCATACCTCACAAGGGACGCGGGCGCGCTGGAGCCCATCCCAGCTGACCTTGGGTAAAAGGCGGGGTACACCCTAAGCTGGCCGCCAGCCAATTGCCAGGGCTCATATAAACAAACAACCATTGGCACTCACATTCACACCTACGGGCAATTTAGAGTCTTCAATGAACCTAGCACGCATGTTTTGGGGATGTGGGAGGGAAAGCGGAGTGCCCGCCCGGAGAAAAGCCACGCAGGCACGGGGAGAACATGCAAACTCCACACAGGCGGGGCCGGGGATTGAACCCCGGTCCTCAGAACTGTGAGGCGGATGTGCTGCCGTGCCGCCTATGTCTGAACATTTCTGTCCATTTGCTACAACATTTCTGTCAAGATCGACAATACTTGTCAGTTCTCATTTCAGTTTTGTGATCTGGGATTGCATAAAAACAAATTCCCTTCATAGTGAAAATATAAAACCAGGTCTACTACATTTTTACGTAGGGGAGCAAGAACCCCTGTTTAAATGGCACAGTGGAGGTAGAAAACAATGCTTCCTATGAAAAGCCCTTTTCCAACATGACAGCCTTGACAAAGAAAATCAATCATTTAAAAATGCACTATATTGCCAAAAAATGACTCACATATAAACTTAAGTGACATCACATTTCTAATCCATAAGGTTCACTATGATGTCGGTCCACCTGTTGCAGCTATAACAGCGCCAACTTTTCTGGGAAGGCTGTCCACAAGGTTTAGGAATGTGTTTATGGGAAGCGCAATTGTGAGGTCACACACTGATGTTGGACAGGAAGGCCTGGTTCTCAGTCTCCGCTCTAATTCATCCCAAAAGTGATTTGTTGGGTTGAGGTCAGGACTCAGTGCAGGCCAGTCAAGTTCATCCACACCACACTCTGTTATCTATGTCTTTATGGACCTTGCTTTGTGCACTGGTGCACAGTCATGTTGGAAGAGGAAGAGCCCAGCTCCAAACTGTTCCCACAAAGTTGGGAGCATGGTCCCGGGTCCTCCACCGAACTTTACACTTGGCACAATACAGTCAGACAAGTACCGTTCTCCTAGAAACCGCCACACCCAGACTCGTCCATCAGATGGCCAGATGGAGAAGCGTGATTTGTCACTCCACACAACGCGACTCCACTGCTGAGTCCAGTGGCGGTGTGCTTTACATCACTGCATCCGACGCTTTGCGTTGCACTTGGTGAGGTATGGCTTGAATGCATCTGCTCGGCCATGGAAACGCATTCCATGAAGCTCTCTGCACACTTTTCTTGAGCCGATCTTAAGGCCACGTGAAGTTTGGAGGTCTGTAGCGGTTGACTCGGCAGAAAGTTGGCAACCTCTCAGCACTATGCGCCTCAGGTGCCGCTGACCCCGCTCGCTCAGTTTACGCGGCCTACCGCTTCGTGGCTGAGTTGCGGTTGTTCCCAAACGCTTCTACGCTCTTATAATAGGAGGTGGAAGGAAATTTCATGACTGAACTTGTTGCACAGGTGGCCACCTTTCACAGTTCCGCGCTGGAATCCGCTGGAGCGACCCATTCTTTCACGACTGTTTGTAAAAACAATCTGCATGCCGAGGTGCTTGATGTTAGACACTTTGCCCATGGAAGTTATTGGAACAACTGATTTCTGTTATTTGGATGTGTGAGCGAATACTTTTGGCAATATAGCGTTCAATGAACCTCTTGAAATTATTCAGCTAGTCATGTCTGTGATTTTGAAGTGCAGATGATTGCTCTTCCTTGGTGTGTTTTTCCTCCACTGTAAATGGCCTCTTACCGTGATGAGCTGCTCTCAGAGAGTGCAGACGATTACAACACGAGATCAAATGTAGGAGAAAACAAAAGATTCCAAGACGCATAAAAGGAAGAAGATTGTATATTCAAATGATCAATGATTTAACAAGGTAGGAATGAAATATCATAATGCAACACTTTATTTCTAAAAAAGTGTTTCCATTGTCAAATGACTACGTCTACAAAATCCCGAGGAAATCAGAATTTCTCATCACTGCTGAGCAATTTTTCGAACAGGCCCACAGTCTACTCACGTGGGGGTTACCATGCTGCTGACTTCTGCTTCAAATCACTTCAAATAGAAAGAGAATGATGGTCTACAAATACAATGAGAGGGTTATTATCGGATGGCATTAAAAGCAACCATAATAACAATCGTACTTGTCGATAGTCTGGAATCGTCAAATGTCAGCGCACGAGCTTAACAAAGGTAGCAAATGAAGACCACAAGAAGAAAAACCTGCCACACGCTGTTAAAACCGCCTGGCACACCACCCCTGTTGGGCCCGGAAAAGGAAAGGTAATCATCAATCAATCAATCAATCAATCAATCAATCAATCAAGCAATATTTCCACAGCAACATTTTGGAGCTAGACACATAGAGACGGTCTGAGTGGGAGGAGGAAAACTGTCAGAGATATCTACGAACGAAGAATGGTTTGTCTGCAACTTTATTGGCAGGATTTGAGGAATGCCTCTTTTTTTTTGTTTCATCAGTTGGAGAACTCCCAAGAAAACCTTTATGACTGATTGGTTTTTAAGCCACTCTGAAATCTATTCCACTGGACCCTCCGTCCATTTATCTTCGATACTGCTTGTCCTCATTCGGGTGAGCTGTGGCTATCTCAGCTGATTTTGTGCGAGGGGCGGGGGGCACTCTGGCTTGGTCGCCAGTCAATCGCAGTTACATAATACAAAGCATGAACTCTCCAACCTATGAATTTAGAGTCTACAATTAACCGAACATGCACGTTTTAGGAATATGGGATAGGAAGCTGGAATATCCAGGGAAAACCCATGCAAGGAACTGCAAACTGGAGTTTCAGGAGGGCCTGAAAAGAACACCAGAGGTTAGGTGCCATGAAAGTGGACTCCATTCAAATCAGCGAATGAAACGTACACATTGTCACTTATTATCAAATATTTGTACACTTGTCAGAATTTTAAAGCGGTGTATTGAGGCCGTAGGTCTGTCAGTTTAGTGCCACACCTGCGATGATGGGAGGAAGAAAAAAAAATAAAAACAGGCGGCACGGTGGGCGACCGGTTAGAGCGTCTGCCTCACAGTTCTGAGGAGCGGGGTTCGATCCCCGGCCCCGCCCGTGTGGAGTTTGCATGTTCTCCCCGTGCCGGCGTGGCTTTTCTCCGGGCGCTCCGCTTTCCTCCCACATCCCCAAAACATGCACGTGAACCCTGAAAAATGACCCTTTTCCAGCTGAATTCTATCTTTCTTGACTTCTCATCTCTTCCTCGTCGTCCTTTCTTTGAAGCGTTTGAATCGCCGACCAACTTCAATATTTCATGAGCAAATGCTTCGCTGGCTGCTGATGAAGCACACATCCTATCCTCCCCCCCTTACATGCGTCTTACATGCCCTCTGTAGAGCAATGACATCATCTCACCTGTCCCTCCATGGCAACTGTCGCTGAGCGCTACATCAGCTGAGTTGTGGCTTCTGCAGCATTGATCAGAGGCTGACGTGTATTCTATTTGTGGTCGAAAACCGCTGGATCTTGCTTTCCATATTCTAATTTAAAAAACAAAAAAAACCCCAATCGAATCAAGACAAAGTGAGATTTCTTCAAACCTACGTGCATGTGGATGAATCCACTTCAGTCTTTAATCCTGGTGCCATGTTTCTATTATTGAGGTTGAATCACACGTTGATTTGAAGACACAAATATTCAAAGTGTATAATGTTGCAACAGCTTACAATAACATTCAACATACCTTTTAGGAACAAAAAGCCCCGTCGCGTTTTTGCCTTATTAAAGCACACCACACTCATGTATTTTAGTGATGGTCATGATAGCGGTACTTGCTAAGTATTTGTTTCGGTGGGACTTGGAGTAAAACAAATTTTGAGTGACAGTGGAAAGTTTAGCGGGCGTGTTTTCAGCGCATTCAGCAAACACGCCCACAGCGTCAAATTTGAAGCCTGATTTCAGATACTTTTTTTCATTCATTCATATTTGGCAGGCTTGTTAACAACACTTACGGTGTGGCAAATTCATATTTTCACTGACAGGGACTCGTTACTTGTTACGTTATAAAACGGCAATGATCAGTGGCACTCGTTACCAACATTTCCATTTTTTGTGTTTAGGTTAACGGTAAACGGTAAACCGAGGGTGGCATTAAACACCTTTTAGCCTCATTCTTGAAGAATTGTTCACTATTTGCCAAACTGCCGCTTATTGTGAAGTGACTTGATTTCACTACCAGCATGCATATAAATTATTATATGTCGTTATTTTGAGGGATCAGTAAATGTATACTGTTGAACAAAGCTGTATGTAGACTGACTACTTTACATCATTTCTGCAGTGTCGTCCCATGAAAAGATCAAATCAAATATTTACAAAAATGTGAGGAGTGTCCTCATTTTGTGAGATTCTTTGCACTTTCCGTCCAAGCTTTTTTTTGATACCATTTCTACGGGGGAGCTTAAGCCTCCTCCAGCTGAGTTTCGCTACGAATGAAACTTGGCAGAAAAACAAAAAATCTTCCAAACACACTGCATTTACACAGACTAGTAAGACTTTATCTTCCAAAACAACATCTTCAAACAACTCCGCACCTCTACACTACAATATGCTGTAGTTCTCTCATAACACATACAGACAGACATGCAGACAGTGCTTTTAGTGTTGGCATTGTCAGTTTTCTTTTCATTTCAACTTCCTGGTTGACTTTTGGGGTACGCAGGGGAGGCCTTCGAATTGTCTTTTTCTTACAATGGTTTATTTTCATTATATAGCGATGCCTTGGTTTATTAAGACAAAGTTATGACAAGTGGGATTATCTTTGCGCTTCTCCATTACAACAAAGGGTTGTGAGTTTGGCCTACAGTTGAGTTGTTTTGTCATTTGACAGGCAACAGAGTAGTGTGCGCTGCATATGCTGTCAAGTGTATGTTCCTACAGAGACAGGGAATACCACAACCACCTGAAGCAGTGCCACCTGCAAGACTTTGCTTTGGCCAGCGCCGCGCCTTATGCTAAACATCAAACAGACACTGATATGATATCCCAAATGCAGTTGCTTATTGTATCGCAACAGATGAAAAGTCGCGATTCGAGTGGATGACCGAAGTAATGGACCCTCGTCACCAATTGCCTGTAAATTGTTGGTGTAAATTGGAAGTGGCAAAGGTGGAAGCTTTTCGCATCGTCAGATTTAGGATTTTGATTTCAAATAGACGGCGCATGTTTTACTTGTCGGACACAATTGTATAATGTTGTGGCATCCTAGGCAATACCGGCCGTGGCGACGGAGGAGAACTGCAGTACGTTTTCAAAACGGCACCTGTGGGTTGCGCTCGACTATAAAGGCAAACTGCGCGCGCTGACGTCAGCGCGTTCGCGAGTATAAAGAAACACAGAGACCCACTGCTCACGCCCCTTTTTTTTTGTTGAAAGCTATTGTCATTGAGCATGCAATTACCTCAATGGTACGGAGCCGTCCGTATTGGCACGCTTCTGCCACGTTCCAACTCGCCTGTTATACCTCCAATTTGCCGAGAAGCCGGTGCGGTCTCCAACTGAGGCGGGTCTGCAGAGTCATTCTATCGTGGGGCTGTGAAGCTCATCCGCAATTCAGGACACACACACACACGTATGCACACAACACGGATGATCGACCACGCGTGAAAGACAGATTGCTCCCAATGACACCGGTGTTTACACTCCAGGGAGGATTTCAGACTCCCCTTACTTGCAAGATCAACAACACTATCACACTTTCATTTGTCGCTTTGACACACAACCTCATTTGGTCCTGGAATGCTTCATCGAAATTCCTTTCATGTATTAGTTATCTACCCCTGGAGCGAGCACATTCTTCTTACTGGTTTGGATATGTGTTACGGCATGATCGCAGGACATCCGTTTGAGATCAAAGCTTTGTATACCCTTTAATTCCCACCTGTTGTGTCGACAAAGTCATTTCTTGTATTCTTGTTGCATGACAAATTACACCAACAAGCACAGTCCAGTCGCCGACATTCAACCTCGGTGGGTTAACATGACCTGAACGACTGAGACGCTACACAGAGATGAAGAAAAGGCAGCATTTTTGCCAAGCACATTCGCCTTTCCGATTGATAATGTGAAAGTAAGTTAACAGTGGCAATTAGACACAAAAATAAACTCTCTCAAGGACTGAAACTAAACAGAGAACTCACTCCGAATGCGAACAAACCTTTTCTAGCTGAACAGAAGATCCCAAGAGCTGGCAAAGTCGCTGTTTTCCCAAGCTCGGGTTCTCCCGCTTCACATGCTCAATGCATCTCGCACAAATCTTTCTCCCTCCCCCCCCCCCCCCCCCCGAAGATGCTTCTCCTGCTTCCAGAGCGCCGGAGACCAACTGCTAACCACACAGAGCAATCAAACTATTATTAGCCACGGTCCCGCTGACGTCTTGTTCCCTTTTACATGTTATTGTATATTACTGCTACCGACGCGACCGCAACTACGATTCGTTGTGGTGGAGTGCGGGCAGAAAGGCAGGCGGACCCGAGTGCAGGGGGGCAGGCCATGCAAGCAAGCCAAATATATTTGCGAGAAGGCAAACAAAAGGTACTGAAACCAAAGTCCCCAAAAGAACCAATAACAGTGGTGCTAGTTGAATTTGCTCCGTGACTCATTTTACTGATGTCAAATCAAATTTCCCCATTGAAATGTCTTGAATTGTCTGTTCCAAAGCACCGCTACTTGTTGTGTTATGAAAAAGGGCACTGCATTGTATAAAGACATGAAAAAGGAGACCGCATCGAAATAAACTGGTTCTATAAAGGGTTGGGACATATGGGACAGATGTCATATTCACCAGATATATGTGAGGAAACAATAAACCGCCAAAGGAAAAACTGATGGCCAGTCATTAATCTTGTAGGTTTTTTTTCCTTTAAATCTATTGACTGTACATATCTTGAAAAGGAAATGACTGAATGCAAGCGAGCCTTCCCAAAAAAACTCTTTAAAAAAAGTACTCTTTTTTATCATGCTTTGTTCAAGGTCTTTCATCAGTAAATATCATAATTTGTGTATGTATACTTGAACTGTCAGGTAATATCAATTTTGCCTTTTACCATAAAATGGCAAATGGTCTCTGTAGCACTTTTACAATGTCACCTTCATTTCACCATTAGCGGCATATGTTGCCATTACAGGAACTTAATAACTCATGAACACACCGATGGTGTCGCAATCAGGAGCAGCTCAGAGTTCAGCATATAGCACAGGGGTACATTTAGAAACCAACGGGCCTGCTTCATGCACTGGATGCTTGATTTCAGCGCCTTCGCGGGAGTTTGGCCATTTTCAGCTCTCGAGGGTTTCCCGCGTCACTGGCCTGCAGGACTTGCAGGTCGGCCGTCCCTAGCCTTCATTCTGCTTTCCGTCTTCAGCGTGTGTCGATGTTCCGGGGGATGCGCCTGCTATTTGCTTTTCGTTTTTTCCCCCCACAAAAGCTGATGATTGTATGTGTGCAAATGTATGTGATGTGACCCCTCCTATTAGTAACTTGCGGCACCTCCTTTCGCAACTCTGACTTCGAGCAGACATGAACTGTCACCGCTAAGCAGTCTCTCGCCTCTTTTTTTTTGCCCACTAGTTCTTGCAAAGTTGAGAGCGCTTGGAGTGACATCTGGTATGCATCAATTTATTCAGGTCTCGGTGCAACATTTCAATTGGATGAAGGCCCAGACTTTGACAGTGCCAATTCACAATACAAATCCTCGTTCTCTGGTGCCATTCCTTTGTACTTTTCATTGTGTTGTTGTTCAATGAATTTCCATTCCAGCTTCAACAGCCTGAATGATGGCAGGAGATTCTGCTCAAGAATTTCTTCACACGCCTGGAAATTCACGGCCAGATCCGGAAGTGCAAAGCAGCGTGGAGACTTGCGCCTTTCCGTCAGCGTGCTTCATCTTTGGGAGGAGGCTCTTTACTTCCTATGCAGTGCTGGCTTTTCTCGAAACATTTTGGTTTGGATTGTGACGAAATCATTCTATTTTGACTCGTCTGCGCAGACAAAGGACTTCCAAAAGGCCTCTGCCTTGTCCAAGTACTCTGGCAAAGTTGAAAAGGATAGATTTGTTCTGTTTTGAGAGCAGATGCTCACGAATGTCACGGTTATTCAATGTTCATCTAATAGTAGACACGTGCACATTTCTCCAAGATGCTACCAGAGAAATCTGCAACTCTCTCGAGGGGAAGTGCAGAGTCCGACAGCCGGCCCGAGCGTGGCATCAACTGAATGAGCAATAATTCCCTCGTGACGTCGTATTGCTCGTTGGTTCGAACAATAAACTTCTTTCATGTAATGATCCCGGATTAATCAGTAGATCCAAAGAGAAGTCCACCATTAAAAGTCCATTTCCACATTTTTTCTAATCAAGTGGATGAGGTAATCAGTGGTATTTTTAGCCCTATAATGAGGTTCTACCATTAGGATCATCATTTAGGTGAGACATATTGCTGCCTTGGCAGTTTTAGGGCACACTCTGTTCTGTTCCTGTTTTCTGTCTTTGTGTGTTTTTGTTTTCGCATCCGCATGGGTTAATGGGCACGGGCGGAGCCTCCTTCAAGGACCTGATTATAACGACAATGATGATGTGATGCTTTGAATCCAAACTTGCAAAAATTGTATTCAAAAAAAATC